>NW_009222195.1:0-14434 GCF_000690835.1 Fulmarus glacialis | reverse complement strand
ACTTAAATTGAAAAAAAATCATTTTTAAGCTTTCAAAATTCTGAAATTTTAGGCAAGTATGGCTATTTTCCATGAAATTTCCCATTGTGCCAAAAAAGGACTTTTTTTCTTCTGGTAAGTGTACGTCTACATTAAAAAATCTCTACCTACAGGTCAAAACTGCTGATAGGGGCTGTGGAGTAAAGGCCTTCAGAGGCAGCTTCACTCACCATTACCAGAGATAAGCAACTTGATTCCATTTTCAAAGAGGCAGAGACACCCTGCAGCCTAACCATCACCAAAATCCCAAGACTGATGCCAGCTGAGCCCTTCATCTTCCTAGTAGCGGGGCAGGCTTGCAGCTGGAGACCCCTCTCCCTGCTCCTGCGTGGCCCTGAGCCTTACCCCAGGACCAAGGGAAGGTCCAGGCAGTTCAGCAACCCAGAGCTTGCCCAGGCTCACACAGGCAGGACTGCCTCCGCAGGTACCACTTTTATCCACGCCCGGCAGGCATAGCCGAGCCAGGTCATGACTGTACTTCTTGGATGAATTAAAGGATGAGTTCATGCAGCCAGACATCTTACAGCTATTTGGACTTTTTTTTTTTAACTCTACCATTCCCTATATCTCTAAAGTGCTTCTGAAATGTTTCTTGAGGGGGGTTTCCAGAGTCCACGACAGACTTGGACATAAAATCCTACCTACTCAGCCTTAGTGCAGGGCTTACGCATGAGTTTGCCACTCCTCCCGCAGTCAGAGGGCTCCTTCTCGGATAACAGCTATCAGCTATTGTTATTTTTTTCATCCTTAAACTACCCAGAGAAGAAAAAAAAATGGTGAAAGAAAGGCCAGCAAAAGTTCAGATAAAGCAGAAGTGATGCTCATTGCTGCAGGACAGTTTAAACTGAACTACAATGTAGTTTAGATAAACAAGGATTAATTATCTTTCTGTTAGTCTGAGAGCCAACTGATATCACATAAAATTATTTTGCAATTATTACTTTCTGAGTGCTTAATCAAGAAGGAGAATAAAGGTAGGATTTTTTTTTCATATCTTGCAAAATAGTTTCATGTTCAGGGTATTTTGTTTTACTGTATTAGCTTGTGTAAACTGCGGTAGTGCATGTTTCCCTTTTATTTGCCCATTGGGTGGTTTACTTATTGGAACTGAAGTCAGAAGTGGTTTGCTCTCACAAGCAGTACTGAATTTCTAATAAATATGTAAATATTATATCTCTGAGCTGTTGCCTTTGGCATTTGTTCATACATCGTCCTCTGCAGTAGTTAGTCTGCTGTGAACACACACTTGTTTTAGTTGGAAGAAATATCCATGATCTAAGCAGAACGCCAGAACGGCATTGCCGTACTCGGAGTCATGGGTCTTTTCCTCACTTTGCTGTCAATTGCATGCAGAAGGTACCACCTGAAATATATTAGGAGAGAAAAGAGAAACTGGAGAATAACAGAGGTCAAACCTAACCAGACACTCCGCTGGCAGCACGTGCAATTTACCTGCGCAGAGAGGGCCCGTGCAGGGCCTTGCATCATTCATGTCCTCGAGAAATCCTTATTACTCCAACAAGCACGGAAACCTGATGATCTTGAAATGAAGTGATGTTGCCACAGGGTGAAGGGGAATTTAAGCGAGCCCTGCACTGAATTTCATCTGGTGACTGCATACTGTGCCCCTTGCAGTATCTTCAGCCACCTAAATGCATATCGCGTTAGGGGCTCCCGAGCTTTGCTGCCTGCAGGGACTGGGAGCGTTGGTTGGTGCAGGCAATGGGGAGCAGGCTGGAGCTCAGCACCGGGAAGGGAGCAGAGCCAAGCTGAGGGAGGGACAGGGGATGTGACAGAGCAGGGATTACGAAAATAGCAGCAGGGTCTTGGGGGAAGAAGCTGATCCTTCAGGGCATGGTGTGACCTGGGGGTAAATGAGATGTCCGGAGATTAAAACCATGCCATGCAGAAATTGTACCTGTAGAAAAGGAGGGAGAGTATCACTCGTAATGCAG
Organism: Fulmarus glacialis; assembly: GCF_000690835.1. NCBI lineage: Eukaryota > Metazoa > Chordata > Aves > Procellariiformes > Procellariidae > Fulmarus > Fulmarus glacialis. The sequence goes on along the minus strand of NW_009222195.1, from coordinate 12,440 downwards.
AAGTGCAAGTACTCAACCAAACTCCTCAAGGCACCTTTGCTCCAGGCATTTACTTAAGATGCTAATGTAAAAATCAAAGTCTCTAAGCATGGAGTGCCCTGCCTTGGAGGCCCCTTTCTACTTCCATACAGCTCGGAGGAGGAAAAAATTCTCCTCTGGCTCCTGGCACTGGGACAAGACCTCTGCGAGGGCGGACAGGAGAGAGGGGAAGGCTCTGGGGACTGTCACTGCTGTGCATGCCCTTGTGAGAGACAGGACCTTGAGGGAGCTGCTGCATTTGAGCATCTGTAACTGAAGCCTGAGTGCAAACCACCGGCACCTAAGATTTGCCTGTGCTAAACTGCAGCAGTTTTGCCAAATTCTTCTCCATTTTTCTATTTTTTTCTTTTCTGCTTGCTGCCTTCATGTCTCAAACTGAGAAGCCAAGAAGGGTGGGCTCTGGCCTTCCTAAGGTTTGGAAATCGCCATGTCCTCAGAAAGCTCCTACCCTGGCTGTGCCCATGGCTGGTTTCTATTTACCTTTGCTTGCCAGATCAGAGGGGCCATAAGTTTGTCCCTTTATGCCTTCACTTTCCAATATGGAGAAATCCCGTTGTGCTAATGGGGGAAGCTGAGCAACACGCACAGATCTGCAGACATAAATAGATCCTTAATTGCTTTCCTGGGCTGAGGCTTAGATAGATAAGATAAAGAGGATGGAAAAAAGAGAGTGTTATTTATTTTGGGCAGACCAGAAGGTTATGACATTTTCTTGCATTTAACCAATGAGATAATGAATCTTTTAGCTCACAAAGTGCAGTAGATCCATAGGTAGATCCATTAGGACATAATGTAATTCCACCCATATAAGCACTTTCACATGTAATGGTAGAAGAATGTTTTGCGCTTCTGGTGCTTTATCAACAAAATGCCCTACTGTAGCTACTTGGCCCTTTGGAGATTATTTTCTCAGGGAAGCTGTCATCACGCAGCTGATTAATTACTCTAATAATCATAATTTTTTTTTCTAATAAAAAACCCTCTTCCCATTCATTAACTACATTGCAGGTAGGTGACAGTAGTAATTATTCTCTGGAAGTACTTCTGAATTATCTTTTCTAATCCAGCCTGTGCTGACATTTTTGAGAGAAAAAAACATTTTGTCTTTCTTTCATGAGTGGGGTGACATTTGAATATGCAAACAGTGTCAAAGTGTGCCCTCCGGATGTTTTCCTGAACTATGATTTATGAGGTTTGGCTATTGTATTTGCTATCATAGACCTAGAAAGGTCATTAGACAAAGAGGCTTTCCCTGCAGGAGTCCCTTGCCGTCTTTATCTTCTGATATTTTAATTTTTTTCTTGAACATCAAGCGGGAGATGTGCTGTGCATTCTCCCATATGCCTCTCTATTTATTACTTATTTATTCATGAGCGTAAAAGTCCTGTGCAATGCTCTAGGCACAGAAATCCACATATACATCCATTCAGAGCCTAATGCGTCAAACAGTCACCATCTGGGCTCCCAGGTGTGCAACACACGTTCAATCTCAAGGGTCTGTAGCTTTCACCTTTGAGGATGGGAATGTCCACCTAAGGGCCAGACTTCCAACCCCTCCTTTCATGCAGTCGGTGAGGATGTAAGGGGGGAGCAAACCCAACTCTCCCATACCCACTCAGACTCCCAGACAAGATCAGATCACTGCGTCCAGCTGTTCCTATTTGATAATTAGGGACAGATTTCCAAAATGTCCCCAGTGATGAAGTTTTCAGAATTTTGTACTCTCCTCTCCAAGTCACTGTTCAAGGAAATTACTACAAACATATAAAGGATTGCATCCTCCAGAGAGAGGCGAGCCAGAGTTATGTGGTGCTGGTCAGTGACAACAGCTCAGAGAAACATCACTCACAGCCCCCTGAAATCCATGGCAGCCCATTAGCTCCCTCCATGGGGCCGCGGAGTGGGACCCTGCGGGCAGCCGGCGCTGCACCTCCTGACGCTGGCAGCATCCACCTGCACAGTCCATCAGACCAACAGAGATGCACAGAGCGATTGACTGTCAGCGACGCGGGCAGGTTCTGGCCTGTAATTAGTAAAACTGGGTAAATACTGCAACAGCTGTTCTGTAAATATTAGCCTGTATGTTTAAATTAACTTTTCGTTGCCCCTGCCCTTTCTCCTTTTGTTCTTCATTCCCTGTAAGTGTTATTGGGATTGGACTTACTTGCGCAAACATTTCCAGAAAGCCACTTTAAGTCTCAGGTAGAAATATCCAGGAGAAAAGAAATACATATCCATGAGCGTGTTCACACACAGTTGAGAAGTCAGTCACAAACAACATCATGTGTTTCATGGAATCATAAAAAAATTAGATTGGAAGGGACCTTTGGGGATTATCTAGTCCAACCACCTGCTCGAAGAGGAGCTAACTTCAAAGTTAAATCAGGTTTGTCCAAGTACAATTTATTAAAACTTAGTGAAATAGAAGCAGCCAGCTTCCAGTGAAGAGAAACAGCTGCCAAAATGATCAAAATAGAGAACTTTGGCCACTGAAATAACTTTCTCTATTCGGTTCTTATGGCTGTTTTCTGCAGCTGCCTCTCCCGCACAGACTCCTTGCACGTCTGCCCATCTTCTGAGTCTGTGCCCAATACCTCTTTCATCACTGTAATCTTGTGTTATTATCCAACGTTCTTGACAAAATATAACAACACAACATTGTTTTCCGTCTAACCGGAGAGTTAACACACTGAGGGATGCAGTGGATACTGGTCACCATAAACAAAATGCTGTTTTGCAATTTATGTCTTGGCTGGTACAGTGTTCGAGGCACACTTGCTTGTACAGAGCTACCTGAATCTAATGTTAAGTGCCTAAAGACACAATAGCACTGCTCCTGTGTTTTGAGCTAGCCTAGGGAAAATGAGGATAAATTGATATCTTTATGTTAAAGCTGGAAGCCAGCCTAGGATCTTATAATTCCTCTCGTGTGCTTTGAACAACACTCCTAACCTTCCCACTGCACAGCCTTGCTGTATCACGCCAGCACAGACTTCACCTAAGGCTTGATTCTGCACAGTGTGCTCGAGAATAGCACCTACTCGATAGTTTCAGTGGAGTAAAGGACAAGGAAGAATGATAAGGAAAAAAATACGTAGCTCTGCCCAAAGAGCTGGATAGCTTTTCTGTAGCTGTATTAATAGGCAACAAATACATCTACAGGAACTACTGTTCAAATGACAAGCAACGTGAGATTCAAATCTTAGAGGAAGAACAGATCCAAAATGAAAAAAGAAAGGCGTAGAAAGAACAGCTTGATTTGCATGCATACTGTGAACTGTTCATCAAAGCTACCAATATCCACATTCAATACAAATCTATGATTTCTGTGGGGGTAATTACAACAATTTGCTTGACTTCGCTCTGCAACACAATTGAACAAGGTGGTGTCTTTCCTTTCTGCTTTTCAGCATTACAGAGTTGTTCTACATCCTTAATAAATGCTTGCCTAGTGTACTTTGATGATGGTTGAAATGATCTTCATGAACTTCAACCATGGTACAGCGTGAAATTAAGTTACTAAATATTTGTAAAACATTTATGGAGTCTCACGTGAAAAGAGTTATTACATTAAATTAATATTAAAGAACATTCTGACTATCATTAAATTAGCCTAGCGTATGCCAGTGCTTTGAACCCCACGTTCTCACCTCTCCAACCCCTGTGCGAAGATCAAAATCCCTTGTGTCAGGAAACACTGCACTAAGAAACAGGCCCTATACACAAAAAAACATTTAACTCGTAATAGGCCAAACAGACGGGGAACGGACCTGGACAGAAAACTGAAGGTAGAGTGCAAGGCTACTGCTTTAACCAGAAAAACTTTGCTCCCTGAAGAGCGTTCCTACCTCCACACCAGTGACTCTAGTTACTCCCTCCTATTCCTAGTAAGAGCTGTCACACATCATAGTGGCTAAATCATATTTGGCTATTTCTTTGATTGTCAGTAACAAGAATAGCTATAGTTTTACATATTAAAATTGAAAGAACAGATGAACTCCTATTTGGATCTTATGCTGCCAGTAGAGTCATTACTTTCTACATTGTTTTTCAGCTGTATTAATTTAAAAAGAAAATAATAAAAAGAAAACCAGGTGCTGGAAGTTGGTTGCATTCCCATGGTGTGCTCCATTATTTTATTATTCATATCAATTACTTTGAAAGTAGTGCCGACCCTGGCCAGCCTAGATAAATAATATCTTTGAGACAGAGATGCTGCTACGGAGACCTAGCACTAGCAGAAAATGCCAAAACACTCAAAATCAATGTTAATCTTTTTTCCTTAAGGACCTTGGGAGTCAGTGCTCTCTGATCCTGGCTTTACTTTATGGGAAGTCACCATCAAATCTACAAGTAAGATTTCTCTGGCAACTTTTAAAAGTGTCTCTGAGTGAAACACTTCACATCTTGTTTATATGTGTACCTTAATGACTAGCTGTTGGTTGTCATAACACTAAAAGGTCATATTTTATCAAAATATTGGCCCTGTGAAAATGTCACCTTGTGGCACTCTTGTTGAGATAACAATTTGCTGGTACATTTACTCTTCTATTGTCATTGTAGCTGGGCTTAATAGCCAGAAGAAGCACAATTCCCCATACAATCTGCTTTACAGCTTAAATAGAAAAAAAAAAAATAATACCTGCATGATTGCTTTTAGTTCTATTGCCAAAAATAGCCATTTTTAACTGTTTGCCTACTGCTACGTTTCTCAGGGGAAGTTGTGTGTCTGTTTTGCCACTGACAGTGGCACATAGATCAGGCAGCAGAGTTTCTCTCTTCTGACGCTAAATATTGCTAGTGCACCAAGTACCACCTCACTGCTGCACTGCTGGCAACGGCAGGAAGATGCCACCAGCCCCTGCCAAGTTTGGATTAATGAAGGTGGATCTGGTGGGAAGGAAAAGAGAAAGCGATTTTATAGGAAGAGCTACAAAAGAATAGGATCATTTAGGGTTACCTTGGCTTTACTACTGCCCTTTGAGAGGGATGCTTTCCACACCAGGGGAGCATTCCAATTCTCCACACAATTTTCAAACACTTATTAGTTACATCTGTTGAAACTGAGATTCGAATGCCTAAAATACCTTTTCTTTGTTTGTTTTTGCTCTCCTACATCCTACAGTCTCCTCATGCACACCGTGCCTCTGAAGCTTACAGATAACAGATTTGGTTTGAACTGTTTGCACAGCGAAAAGCCCAAGTGCATCCAGAGACGATGATCTATTCAGGGCTGTATTTCTTAATAGAACAAGAGTATGTCAGGATTGCAAATCCAAGGCATATGTAGCCCTGTCGTGCCATCACCACAATTTCAGCTTTCACTCAGTACAGGCCTAAGGGCAAATTCAAAAGTTGAGAACTCATTTGAACTTGGGAAGTATTTCTGCATCTGGAGAATTGAGCCGAGACACACGATAACAGACAACTGCTATAGAGCAGCGTGACCTCCTTAGCAGCTCATTTTGCACTCCTGGGGTAATGTGGGATGGCTGGTGTCCTCCTGACAGCTTGAGCATGAATTTTCATTATTAGTTTTGCAATTTGTATATATTTTGTCAGCATTTGACTTCATCACTCTGACTTTCCGCCTGCAATCTCATTTTGCCAGTTCTACCTGGTTCCCCTGCTTAATTGAGATCATTACTGCAAGCTTTCCTTATTGAGGCTGGTATACAGCCCCCAGCTCGGGATTCTGAATATCATCAATTATCAGATATGTTTCCTTTGCCATCAGTGCCAAATAAGGGCTATTTGACCACAGTAACTGGGAAAGTTAACATGTCTTCAAGCAGACTTTGATTATTCATATATACATACACAGATTCCCCTGTACTGAAAGACGTGCTGAGAAGTGTTTATCAGATTTCAGAATTATTAAGGACAGAGCCATTTTATACAGTAGCTGTATGTCTATATAGGTACAGAATGGACACAGTCTTTCTTAGTAGGGCAAGAATATGGCTTGAATCAATCTTGTCTCACCTATTAAGGAGAAAGAATTAGCTTTGTGTATATATTAGTATACCTAGAAATGTTTACACAACATGTGTATGTGCAGGAAATATTATCTATATATACTTTTAGCATCCACAACTTGCTGAGAGTCAGCAAGCACGTCCGCAAGCTCAGACAGAGAGCGAGCATGGGAATTAATGCACAGCAGTTTCCAGGAATGATTGTACATGGTTATTTACTCAAAAATACATGGTTCAGATCCATGAGAGTCAATTGGAAACACCTGAATATTAAATTCAAAAAATTAACTGAAAAGAACAGTGGATGTGAATGATGTGATCTGTCCTTTTTAATCATGCTCCTCCCTTCTCATTCCATCCTCTCTACATACACAACCACATTTTGTTTGTTGATCCCATCGCAGAAGCCTCAGGGCTTTAGAAAAGTCTTTTTCAACATGATTATATACATCTCTTCAATCTTTCTTGCCCCCTTCCTTTTTACTGCCATTCACCATTACAGAGCTCCAGTGCACTGGAAATTGAATGTGACAATGTTTTATATGTGTTTATATACATACATAAAAAAATAAAATCGGTAAAATATATGTATCTATATATCTGTATTTTCTAAAATGGTAATGAAGAATTCCATTGTTTGCACACTTCTTCCTGTAACTGATTACTTTGCTTACTTTGTTCTGGATGATCAGAGCAGGTGACTAACACAGATCACAGAAGGCTACAAATTTTTGGTATGGCAGATTACTTTCTGCAAAAGACAGGAATCAGCTAACCTGCAAAGCTGTCTGCAAATTGTTTGATGCTTAACTCTGTTTTGTGATTGTTCAGTCTGAATGTTTGGGCAGGTAAAGCTTCACCCAGCAAAATCTACTGGCTGTAAAGTCTTTCTTTTTCTTTCTTCTACCCCCCCTTTTTTTCTTCCTTGAGTTCAGAACACACTTTACCCACTTTGCTTTCTTTTTTGCTACAAGCTCTGGCTCCGCTCAAGTCAAAGAGAACTTTCCCACTGAGGGCAAAGGAGACATTTTTACACTAAATTTAGACCAAAACCAAGTAAGCCCTTTCTCATGAAAACAAAATATGCATCAGGTACACCATAGATTTGAATTCCAATTTTGACAGAAAGGTGGTACCCTCTGTGTGATCATATATATCTAAGCCCACATAACTGTTGTTTCAACAAGTACTGTCCTTACATTCCAAAAACCATGACTGGAATGTTATTGATGCTCACACCTCTGGAAGTGGAGCAGATCAATAACAGAATAATTAAATATAATAGTATATATGATAGATGATATAATAAGCATATAATAGTTATATAATAAGTAGTAAAATACTACAAGGTATATAAAATGTCAGCTGTAACATGAGAACTGCATGTGAAGGCAATAAAAATCCAGATGTTCTGGTAATATATCTCTGTCATTTCATCCCAAAGTCCTTTGTAACCTTGAAACAGCACTCTCTGATTTTGTTTGCCATATTTAGAAAAGAAATTGAAGAAGCCTTGGGAAGCACACTAGCGAAGTGCTGTTCCTTTCCCTGCTAAGCTATACTGACACGGGAGACAAGGTCTGTAATTAGCAGAATGACCCACTGCACTGAGATGGAGGATCATCAGTACGAAGTAGCTTAAGGCCACGCTCCTTCGAGATCTGTGCCCTTCATGCCCTCCTTTTCCTTGATACAATGCCCGCAGACAGTGCCTCTCACATCAGATAACACAAAATGAGTACATTTGGTGAAGCCCTGAAAGTGTTACACAGAATGATGTCTGTTTGCCTGTGTATACAGGCTATTTTTGTTCTTTGTCTTAACTGCAAAAATATTGGGGATTGAAAACTTCTTACAGGGCGTCTTAATTGAGAAAGAAACGGTCCATCAAACTAGCATGCTATACGTTTATGTTATATCACTGTTAGGGATACAACAGAGATTGATGGCACAATTATAGTCTCCCATCAGCGACCTCCCGATGTAATGCATATTGGTTTATACCTTATGTTTATGTTAATGATGAGATAGCCGGTGTTTGCTTGTTGACTTTGCAAAATACCTGTTTAGGTACCAGTTATCCCTCAGCAGAGGGAAGAGGAAAGTCACACTAGAAACTCCCTACCACAAGGCGGGCAAGGGGAGATCTGCCTGAGCTCAGCTGGGTGAAGCCCCCGTCAGAGCTGGTGAATAGAAATCAGTGTCTTAGAAACACACTAATAAAATCTGACGTTTTGATCTCCTTGTTTGCAGTACCCAAGGACTCAGAAGACCCAAAGAATGGAATTTCCTGAAACCTCCCGGATGCCTCGCACATCAGGAGTGTGTCCTGGCGAGGCAGATGGACTCACAGTATCAGGCAGAGCAAAATTCCCTTCTAGTACAAAAATATATTGTTCCTGTCCAGTTTACATAGATAACTTGCTCTCTGGTGCCTGGACTTGTCCATCTGCCACGTTTTACCACCTCACTGAAGAGGGTATACATAGTGTAAAATACGGTCCCCAAGCACTCGCTATCACCAAACAGCCCGATTCAGTCGGTGCCTGGAAACATCTAACGACCACGCACTTACTTAGTATTAACTCTCAGAGAAACGACCAGTGTGGGAGAGGAGAAAGCAAAAATGCAAATTATCTCCTGTCAGGTTTCCCAGTTAGGCTTGGTGCTCCAAAATCCCCTCCGCTTCCTATTGCGGCAAGAACACCTTGTTATCCTCCTGGCCCGCTCCTCTCTGTGAGCAAGCGCTCTTCTGCACCGACAGATGGAGAACGCTGGCACAGAAGACAACCATGTCTGTGCATTAATTATGTCAAGGGCAGGATTCCCAGATGAGAGAGTTACAGCATCTATCTAGATGAAGTTTACTAGCCCACAGCTAGAAAGATTTGCCATCAGTAACCCTGTTCTGGATTAGATTAACTCTTCCTCTTCTTTCTTTTCACTCTGAGTTCGATAACCACGTCCTATGAAGTTTTTGACACAGTGACAATTAGCACGGCATCTTTATATTCTCCTTTAGTTCACAATTTCTATGTTTCCCACCTCAAGTTACTGATTTCTGCATCTCCATTACATTTTCTAAGCCATTTGTTAAACTTCTCAGGGTAACATCAGAGTGTGGACAAGCACACAGCACCACAGCAAGCACCTTACACCTGGGCATAGCAGGAAAGCTCCAAAACACAAGGGGAGTTTGCAATCTTAAAAGTAAGGAGGAAGAAACAGGCCTGTAGGTGAAGCCAGGTAAGGCTAGCACAAAGCCCGAAATCAAAGATGGAGCTGCCAAGCAGCAGCCAAACCCTCAGCTGGCTGATCCCCAGTCCCGACAGTCCCCGGGCCTCATGCTGCCGTGAAGCATTAACACAGCCCTACGGGGCATAGAGAGAGAGGCAAGGGGGAAATCCTGCACAGACCACTGAAAACATGATTTCATTTTGTGCACAAAACCAACAGGAAAATACTTTCATTTTCACCAGAACAGCAGCCGCCAGAAGGTTACAATTCTTCACTACCTTGGCTGGGTTGCACTGAAGCAAGACTCTGCCAGACACAGGCTCCACATGCTGGGAGGATCTGTTTTAGGGCACTGCTGGGCAGCTGGGTTTGGTCCCCACCTAAAATCACGGTGGTTCTGAATACAACTTAAAGCCCACATGAAGCCCGAGTAGCACTTAGACTTCACTTTAAGCACTAGCGCTGCACTCGCTGCACGCTGAATCCGTGTTCCGCTGGAGTCCCAATACTGACGTCTGTAGGGACCAAATTAAAATAGCCACCGAGGTTTCGTTCCCAGTGATTCCAACAGGAACACACCTATAACCAGTGCAAAGCACTCTGCATGCTGCAAAGGGCTCATGCGCACAAGCACTTGCCAGTTTTTCCTAAGCAGTCATTAGGCTAATAAAAGATACTACCTCTACCTACAAACCTGGTCTTATCCTGTATACGTCCTATCGCTCAGACCATAAAAAGATTTATGTGCATGCTTAACTCTAAGCGTGTGAACAGTCCCATTAGCGTTAATAATTATGATTGCTGTATAGTCCTCTCTGAGTCAATGTCAGAGGCAAATCAGAGAGGCACTTCCCCCATAGTTAGAATAAGGCAGTTCATCCGTTTCCACCTCTCCACTGCCACTATCAAATATTATACAGACCTCCCAGTCAGGCAAACAAGAGGATTATGGTTATAAAAGCGCACGGTAAATAGTAGAGAAAGCAGTAGGTCTACATATATTGGGAAGATTTTCACGTCCCTGCTGAAGAGGGGGATGATGATGTACAGCCACTGGACTATGAAAAACCCCGTTCGGTTCTGTGTCACGACCCGGCGGTTACACAGAGGTCAGGATGGGAGGCCAGCTACAGGCTGCTACCAGTCGCCTATCTGGGCTATGTTCCAACCCATAAAATATTTCTCTCCACTGAAAGTAGGTCTGGCCACATTTTACTGTCTTCAGATTTACTGTTAAATTTTTATTTTTTGCACCTGCCACAGCAATAACTGCTCCACGTTACAGTGCTTCTTTCCAACACTTGACCTCCCTCATTGGGGTTGGCTCTGAGCTGGAGCACCCCTCTCTCCTTGCAAGCCCGGCTGAACAGCGAGGACGGGTGGGTGCACAAGAGCAGAAACACAAAGCAGGACCGCTGGAGCAGCATCAGAAACGTATTTCCGCCTAGTTTAATATCAGGAAGATATCAAGTGCCACAGGGCACAGGCTGGACATTTGCTAAAAGATCTTTCGTATGCACAGGGATTTCTTGCATGATTTTCCCACAGGAATAGGGCAGTCCTATTCTGCCCGGTGAAGGGGAGGATAACGACAGGCCACAACCTATACACAGAGCAGCAAAGATCAGTAGGTGATTTGCTGAAATTTAGGGTAGAAGAGACTCACAGCCTCCCTGATAAATGTGTGTTTCTCTCACTAATAAAAGGTTATTGTAAGAAGTCAAATAAAAATGTATTTGTGTTTAACAATTAAATGTAATTGGCAAGTGCTAATGGCTCTGTGATCGCAAAACTGGGGGAAAAAGCAAAGAGGAAAAAACTAGTTTGAAGGGATTTTATCTAATTTCATTTTAATTAGATCCTTTTTCTAACTGAGTTTCTAATTTTTCAATTAGCAATTAGCAGCTGCAACTCATTCTGAGCATCACGAGGTGCCAGAGACACTAATTACACCACAGGAGTAGGAGGCTGAAAATGAGAAATAAAATTATCCATGAATGTTATTAGAAGAAAGGAATGATTACATTCTGTAATAATATACTGATGTGAGCCTAATTAGATTGAAGGATTGGGGGGAAAATAGGAGATTTAAAAATGGATTCTATTTGGAAGCCTATAGGTCACCTTTTTGTCATTAATAATGATTAGGTATATTGCTTGGAAAAAAGCCAGTTTGGGAGCGATATTGCGTCTCTATCAGTCACCCAGCAAAGGTCCCAATAATGCAGAGAGGTGGGCTGGCGCTAGCAAGAGGGGACAGGACCCTGCTGGAGATCTCCAGATCTACCTGAACATAATGCTATCTCCCAACATCCTTCTGCGCCTTTACTCCGCCATCTGTAAACTGAAAGGAAAACTTAAACACCTTATTTTGACAATGTTTTGAGATCCACAACTGAAAGAAAATCCAAAGGTTCACTTATTTTCACATTTTACAAGCTACGGTGGGTCCCGCTTGCCTGCTTGCAAATCTCTACCTGGGCCCTGAGCTTCGCCTATGAAAAAATAGGAAGTACAGTCTCTAGGGGAGAAAGCCATTTAATCATACCAATGGGGCACCACAGGGGACCAAGTGCAAACCTATAAAGAGTCACTTGATAGCAAAGAGGAAACGCTGCACTGAGGCCATTTATTTCCACTTTTAAAACACACCAATTTTTCTTTGTGAATCAATAATCTCTTACACTTGATTTAGTAATGGGAGTGACCTCTCTCCTGCTCCAGTATGCACAACCTGCATTTTGGAATCACTTCAAGGGACCCCCAGTAATAAATGATTACATTCAAATGTGGTTCTCAATAAAATTTATGAGCTCCCATTCATCCCACTCCTCTATTTGTCTTTATATATCTCACAGCATTTGCCACTAATTATATTCCTCTTTATAATCTGTGCTCCCCAGTTAAGGGATGTAATTGATAGCTTCTGAAAATCATTAATTCCAAAATGGACCAGAAGAGTGTTTTGTCACACTGTTTCCCCCTCTCTAGTACTGCTTTTCCTCCCAGCATCCCCAGTCCTAGCGCTAAGACTCTTCACAGCTCATAGAAGATCCAATAATGGTGCTATAATAAGAGAGGAAAAAGAATAATGAATTAAACCCAAATTCTTTCCAATGAGTTGATAGCAAACCATCGCTAAAGGATACACACTTAGAAGACGCCCATCTACAAGAAGGGCTGGAA
>NW_009222194.1:0-11414 GCF_000690835.1 Fulmarus glacialis | reverse complement strand
GAGGTCTTTTCCAGCCTTAATGATTCTAAAACCCATCATAGTCCATCAGATCTTCTACATAGACTTCGGAAGTTTCATATCACAGTGTGATACTTCTTACAGGGATAAATAGGATGAGATTTGGGTGGTTTTCTGAAGTGACTTTGGTTTCTTGTACTGACTGGTTTAGTAACACTTGCAAAATTAAGGATAATTTTGTATTATGCTGGTTCTGTTGATGGCTGGAAAAGCTCCTGAGCTGGAAAAGAGAAGGTAAGAGCATTCCTGGTGAAGCATTTCTTCTCTTCTGCAGTGTTTTCTACTTTCAGTTATGTATAATACTCTTGAAGAAGTTGAGTGCACACCTGTAGCTCCCTTAGCCTTAGCTAAGGAGGATCTAAGGCCTTAGCCTCCATGCTCCTCTGTCCTGGGAGTGAATGATCCAATGTGAGTGAATGATATAACTGCTTTTGAATCAGATAGATACACAAAAGACCAAAGACAGCAATATCATGCTATTGTAAATACACTTTTGGCTTGTAACTAAGGTATTATCGTCTAGAAGAAGGACCATGTGATCTGAAGCCAGTAACTCTTGCTCCTTCCATATATCAACCTTACATAAGGGTAGCGTCTATTAAGAATTCAAAGAATGACTATTGTAATTTTCAAAATCAAGAGCTACTGCTCTTAAGAGATGTTCAATGGTACTACAGAAGTGTGCAAAGTGTGACTTTTTTTCCTATTCTTCATGTGGGAAAATATTGTGTTATGTCAAATATTAGTGTGCTTAATGACAATGTATCATCTCTTGCTCAATCTTTTGTTCTTTTATAAGAATATTGTTGTATACTAATTAACTGATTAAGAAAACAAATATGTTTTGTGATGAAGGAAGAATGTAGCAAAGAATTTCTAATGTCTTGGCAGTCATGACTCATCTGTCAGAAAATGTGGGATTTACACCATATTTAATTTGGGGAACTGGGTCTGAGATGCATGTCTATGTATCTGGTTCTGTCATTTACCTTTTTCACCTAGTTCTGCTTAGTTTCATTATCTAGATGATGCAGCTCTGATGTTAAAAGTGACATAAAAGAAAGATACTTTGCTGTCACATCCAATCATCAAGTGTGTTCTTTGAGAGATTTATTCGTGCTCTACACGTTCTAGCAATCTGAACTAAAAATCTGGATGGAGGTTCAACAATATCTTTTATCAATACTACTAAGCATGAGCCATTTTTCTGTCACCTCTTGGTGGCACTTTAATCTACTTATTTAATCTCATAGCAGCTTAACATAGTTTTGTTTTAGGCAACTTCTAGCAAAGATCAGATAGAAAAACGATAACCTAATGCACTAAAATTTATCTCATCTATTGGCAAACTTGCAGCAAATATAGTGAATATAGAGCAGCAAAAAATAGGGCAACCATGTCTTGAAAGACTATGCCAGATAAATATGAATATCAAGAGCTTATGATATATATAGAGACATATTTTTAAAAGCTTAAAACCAAGTCCAAATTGTGAAGTGTTACCTATTCTGAAAAGTAACTATTATAAAACTAGGCAGATGTATGGATTTTAATGGAATTAAATCATGTTAGTAAATCAATTCTGGAATTATTTTCATATTTTGGGATGTAAAGAGCTCTCAAAATCATATTATCCTAGTTTATTCGTATAACAGTTATTAGTGTTTTCTCCGAAGAGCACAGTAACAGTGCTCTGAGCCACCTGTTATGCTGCCCAACCACCCAGTCTGAGGGTTTTCTCATGTTAAAATCCTCTATGCGCTAAGCTGCAAATTGAGAGGAGCATTTTTCAACCACCAAAATCTTTTCTATTTTTGTCCCTTTTAAGCTCTTTAACCTGCTACTGCCTTAATTCCAACCAATAAAAATGAGCCTGTTGACGTGGCCAACTTTAATTTGGGGGGGGTGTGCAGAGAAAGGGAGCAATTTCTAGATAATCTGCAAACTCACTGTAGTAAATTGGCAGTTACTATGGCAAATGGTGTTAGCAAAAAAGAGAAATATTGCAGCGTGATCTCACTCAAGGCATTTGTTCTTCTTTCTCCAGGAAGAAAAAGGGATTAAGGGTAATAAAAGTAATGTTTTCTTAGTCAGGTAGGCTAGCTGACGTACTCCTGGATATGCATTTATTTATTGTCTGGAAATTATCAGCATAAGGACCATTTTCAAATGTTGGAAAAATAGCAGAAAGATGAGCCTAATAACCATGATTTAAATAATACTTCTCTGCACTTGGATAGCACTTATTTTAATTTGTTCAGTTCAGAGCATTAAACGTTTAACTGATCAAGACTCTGGTAGCCTCTACTTGATGTAAGCTAGTGATTTTGATTTCCTTAGAGCTGAGGATATCTACTAGACCTTGTTTAAAAGTGTAATCTTATTTTGAAATTAAAACCAAATCTGAAAAGCTCTGACATGTTTTCAAAACCTTTTCGATGTGTTCTGCTTTAAACTTCAATGTAATTTTGGGGAAAAAATAATAAAGCAAAATTGAAAAAGGAAGAAATCTCCAGTCAGCTTTAGTTTTAATCTTTAATCTTTATTGACATACTCAAAGACAACAATATGATACAGGTTTGGATGCTTGAGTGGAAAGGCAAAATTCAACTGAAAATGAATTCTAAAGAAATTGAAAGTATAATTGCATATAGATAGAGATATGCTGTATCAGGGATCTAAGCATGAGTAAAATTAATTTTAAAGTGTTTAAAATACTCTTTACTCCAAAGAATTAACTAGTTCTCTATCTAGATGATTTAAAAAAAAAAAAAGGAATGACAAGCTAAAGGGATGCAGAAGTCATAAAAAGGAGAAACTTATTCACAGCACGCATGCCTATTTATTTTGCCTATCTTCTCATATAGTAACAATAATACTAGTGATTGCTGTGACTGTTGTCTACATTGAAATTGGGCTTTGGAGTCCCAGTCATGGAGCAGAATCCTGTAGTCACTGTACACTTGAAACATTTTTTGTTCCCAAAGAGCTTACTTTACCTCATTATCTCCACTGGAAGTCAGCGGAAGCACTCCGGTTAAAAACCTGACTCAGTGTGATGCCAAAGACACTGTATGTGTTCACCGTGTTATCATAGAGCCATAGAATCACAGAACAGCCCAAGTTGGAAAGGACATTAAAAGATCATCTGGTCCAACCTTGCATGGGAAAGAGAGCCTAGATGAGAGGCTTATTTACTATCTTCTATTTCTCAGCCTAATGTTTAATGTTCTGCAGCACATGTTGGTCCAGTCATGGCTCCTGCTAGCTATTATTCAAAGATTGATAATAGCAGGATGGAAACTTATAGAAACAGGATGGAAAATAGCAGAATGCCACAGTGAATTGAAATACGTTTTTGATAATTAATTTAAATGAAGAGATCAAGAGAGTTTAATGGGATATACATGTTGTCAATATCTACTACTTCAAATATCCGTTTCAGTTATGTATGTAAAAAAATGTAGTGGCGAAGATTTTCTTCAGAGAATCAAACCATTCACACTAAAGAGGAGTGAAAGGCATATTTTTTTTTAAAATGAAAATGCCTTGCCTGGCAACTTGATGTCACCTATCAAAAGGACAAATAAAATAAATATCTAGCAATTATCAATAATGTTTAGAAGTTTAATAGGGAGCATTTATCTTTCAGGATATTGATAAAACCACAAAGATCAAGATAACATGATGGTGATATACAAACGCCAGAGTAAGCACTGATCAGAGAAGGAGAGAAGAAAGTAAAAATGAAAAAATCCATATTGATAACCAGATTTACACCATTGAAACAATTCTCATATGTAGGATTTTCCAAAAGGTATCTGACTAAAGAATTAGGAGAAAACTGATTTGGGAAAAAAAAGAAAGGTTT
Organism: Fulmarus glacialis; assembly: GCF_000690835.1. NCBI lineage: Eukaryota > Metazoa > Chordata > Aves > Procellariiformes > Procellariidae > Fulmarus > Fulmarus glacialis. The sequence goes on along the minus strand of NW_009222194.1, from coordinate 7,525 downwards.
AGTTTTTCAGTTGTTGGGGTTTTTTTAACTTGAAAACTTTTAAAAAAAATTTGTCATTTGAATAAGTTTCATTTGTATTCACAATAATGTTGTTTTAAAATGTAACAATATTCAATTAGGTTTATTTTGAATGGGTAACCATTCTTAAAAACATTCCACAAAATGTTTAATCTTATGAAGAGAGGCAAAAACCAAGCAAAAATTCTTTTCATATTATTCTAATGAATTTTCCAAAGGATGTTATGACAAAGACCAAACTGCCAATCTCTAATTGTAGACTTTCACGTATTGGCACTGCTCCCACTCACCAATTGAGCTGGTGCCTTGAAGGAATACATTCAATCACCTCACTAGTTTGTTCTTCAAGGAGGTGGACAGTGAAATACATGCCGCTTCAAGACATGAACAAAGCAACAGGCTTTGTCACTTTATTTGTGACTTTGTTATCAACAGCTATAAGATGTATCAATTAAGCATGTCTGCTACCATAAACTAAGCCTCTGTTAAACAAGACTTGATCAGAACTTAAACCTCCCTGTAGGACTTTCTTAATTCTAGTGCTTTCCTGACCTTTCTTGATGTTATGCTGCTCCTTGATGAAGGTAGGATATGACCTTTCTTTATTTTCTTCTCTTCACTCCCCCACCCCAACAGTCACTCGTCATAGTCTCTTAGATGCTATGCAGATAACCGATTTCTTCTATCTAATCAGGGCTTTATCAGATTTACCATAGAAAGCTGGCCATCAGTTTGCCATTCTGTCCTACTTGATATGATTTTAAGAACATCCTCAGATTAGTTTTTGTTATCATTCAGGTTTTTTTCCAGTGTACATGATCCTTTATATGCATATACAAGTTTGATATTAATATTTGCTTTCTGCCTCTAATCCTTGTATCCTCACTCTGGGCTTCCTAGGTGGGTTACATCACTTAGGTTATGACTGCTTTCTGCTTCTTGGCTTAAGGAACAGAAAGATGCAAATGTGAATAGATACCAGTGGGCCTATTTCATAACCCAGGTGAATCACTAAGTTTTTGTAAAGATACAAGACTTCAAAAGCTTTTCTTCATATTCTTTTAGAAGATGTGTTGTGATGCTACCCAGTTGACCTTGAGATGTATTTTTAGGAATGTAGCTGTAAAAAGTCATGTTATTCGGATTATAAACAAACTAACTTGAGCTTGAATTCTGTGTAGTGAGTTGTCCAGCATCATAGGATCCATGGCTACTATTGTTTTGTATTAGAAAGGATATTCAGCTGTGCTTGATGATAGGAAATATATTCTTAATAGCAGGAAAAAATTGTTAGTATAATTAAACTTGGCTAAAAATCAAGCATGCTACTGACAGATAAGTGTACTGCTAGACATTAACTGTACATTATTTTATCCTCACCAAATGTTTTTAGTGGTGATAATTAAGAAGTCAAAACAGGCTTTCATGAAACTCATCAACTGAACAAAAGCTTTAATTAATGTGTTTTGAGACCATCATGGTGTGTTATTAATATGAGTCAGAATACATAGACTTTATTCATAGGAAATAATATTTTATGCTCAAAGCCATCCTCAATAGACGTGGCAGATTATTTAGAGTGATGCAAGATGTCAAGTGTTGTGTCCGAAAAATTAGTGACTGATTTCAAATTAAAAATATAATAACAGAGACAGGTCAACGACATAAACTGCATAAAATGTAGTCAATACTATCATAAGATTCATTAGAACTTACTTTTTTAGTCTAGTCCCTTAGATTCTTTGTATCACTTTTGTTGTAACTCGGGAGTATGCAATGTTTATATTTACGCAGATAACACATATTGGTAAGACCTGTCATTAGGCAGTAATACAGCAAATGGAGCTGATTGATAGGCCCACCTGTTATTAAGGTTACTTGACATTTCCTGCTCTAATTGCTAAACTTTTCTTTTTTTTACGAAGTTTAACTATTTTGGAATCTGGAATTATCCATTACCCCAGGAAGACTTCATCTGGAAAGTCCTCAAATGGAGTGAGCACAAGGTATTATTGTTGTTGACTAGTTCACTGGCATGTTCACTGTAAAGAAACAGAAGAAACTGCATGCGTGATGAGTTGGGAGGAAAAAGTGGGGAAAAACATCATTATCTGCATGGCAGCCAGATGCTTCTGCTCCTTTTCTCCAGGTTTGTGTTCTTGCTTTTTAATATTGAAGATAGTATTTGAAGCACTCAATAGACATGTAATTATGGGGTTGTCTTACTTCAGAATTAGTTCTATTTATTTTAATAGAACTCTATGTAAGGTAATGGACTGTTCTTTATAAATAAATATTTCAGAAACTGATCCCAAGAATGGAGAACTCTTTATGGTACTCTATAGCAGTAAGAGCAGAAATAAGGGGATACAATTAAGAAGATAATATATCTGGAATCTGCAGAAAATTTCTATCAAGATTTTTTTTTTCAGTGAGAAAAAGTAGAAAAGTTGTGGATATTCATTAAAATTTCGGCTGGACAATTCATTAGAGAATGTTACATAGCAGGGAAATGGATGGACAATCTAACAATCTTTTTCTACCTCTAATTTCGCCGGATCCTTCATGCTAAGTGAAGGAATTTTAAATGAATCTATTTTTGCCTCCCAATTACCCTTTTTCATTCTGCTTTTGCTAATGTATCTTCAGCTATTACAGCTTCCAAATGGAGAAGAATATTACCAATGGATGGCTACAAACTCTGTAGGTGACAGCGTTAGCACCCTTCGGTTAACATGTTATTCTTCAGTGTCACAGCACTGAAGAACAGAGATTTTTAGGGTTTCAGAGAAGCTGAAGTGGCAGGACTGTTTTGTTCAATTAAGCTTTGTTATTTCCAGCACTTCCTTGGTTAACTGAAATGTCTCTAGCTGAGCTATAATGCTACGTTTCAATAGATGCAAACATGACCACTGTGCTACAAATAAAATCACCTATCTTTGAAGAGACGTAACGCCAGATTATTTCTAGCTGAACAAAATGACCTATGAAGCTGCTGTGATGCTTGATGCCAATGTAGAACTCCAAGAGTTTAAAAGGGAGGGTCCATCTCATAATGGCTGTGAATTATTCAGTCCCTGGGATTAGTCAGGCACGCAACACAGTATGTCATAAAATTACTTTTTCAAGCTAAAATGGGTATTAGTGATGAATTTGCCTCTAGGATATGTGTTTTCATCAAGATTTACTGAGAAAGCCATCTGAATGATCAGACTTGAACTACAACAGCCAAACATCTTCTACATGCATAACTTGCATGTCAGTGTTCCCAGCCAAATAAGAAGGCAAAAACCAAGTTATATTGTTTACAGGTAGGACTTTCAAAGATTTTTGCTCTTTTTGCTTCTCTGCTGTCTTTTATTAGATGAGATTTTTCTTCTTTCTCCTGTTGTAAGTATACAAATGAATTATTTCACTGACTTTACACAAGGTTTTCTGCCTAGTTGTTTTTTCTCTGATTACCTCCTTGAACTCTCTAGAAAATCTCTATAGCCTTTCCCCATTTGAAAATTTGCCTCCACTTAGCCTTCTTTCATGAGCAAAAATATTTATAAACATAAATACATATTCATTAGGGTGTGTGTATTTGAATGAAGGAGAGAAGTGAGATGGTAACTGTGAAAGCATGTGGATATGTTATGCATGTAAGAAATCTTTAAAAGACAGCGAGACTAACCTTTTTGGAGCTAAAAAGGAATCCTTCCCAGTCCCAACACTGCTCATGGCCCAAATTAAGCTAATAAATTAAGCTGATAAAAATAAAAATGGCAGTGTTATTTGAATTGCAAGAAAGGATTAGTTTGTGTCTTGGGTGGTTCACATGTAATTGCATCTATTCTGCAGTGGGTTTATATATCCTGTAAGGTAATTTGTTATGTTTGCTTAGCTTTATGTGCAAATTGAGACCAAGATTAGGACTTGATTTGGAAAAGCACGATGAGTGTCTAATTTTAAGCACTTTTGATGACATTCTACAGATTGTATACTTTAAGATTTGTCAAGGTAGTTTTTTAAAATACCCTTTTTTAATGAGGTTTGGTGTGTTTTTACAGGTAGGAAATACATGCAGTGTAAAAACCACCTTCCTAGTTCATAGAAGTGACATTCAGCTGATGTGCAGAAAATATTTCTCTTTACTGGTTGTGGTAGTAGTGAAAGTGCAAAGTGGGTGATAGCATAGTAAGATTCTTCTTCTGTATCAAACATTTCTGGTATAGAAATGTCTGTGCAGTTGGTTCCTTGATTGATAGTTGTGGGCCCAAAGGAAAAAAAAAAGAAACTTTTTTCACTCTGGCGTTAAGGATGACATAATACATGTTCTTGAATATATTCAGCACACATAAAAGCTGTGAGGAGGCTATTCTCAGTAATGGAACACATTAAGTTTGTTGGAAATTACAGTTCCTGATTATTTCCTCACAAAAATTGGTTAGTGGGCTTGTAAATCAAGGCACAACAATTATTTCTTTTAGTTGCAGCATTTGTGTTTACGGACTGGTGTAAGAGAATTGGAGTAAGCTATTTTACCTCCTGGTAAATTCTGCAAGACATGCAAAAGACTAAAAAACGCTCTGACCTGGAATACTCCTGGGAATATATTGTGTTTATCTAAAGATTTAATTTATTTCTGAAACTACAGAAATTTTCTTGCAGTTGGTGCAGGAACTAGCAGCGATTGTTCCTTTTGTTTAAATTGATCACTATTTTTCTTTATCCTAAAATACTGAAATGGTAAAATACTCTGGTTCCCTATCCCATAAAAACATGAATGTAGACCCAAAGCTGTAGAGGTCCACAGAGATATTGATGACTCTAGCATAACAATGCAATGTTTTTTAGGTTTGGTATGACAGCAGAAGCCTTGAAATGTGCTGACACAAGATGCACACCAGAGGAGTACGGTTGGGATGATAAGAAATGAGACACAGGCTGACACTGGGGACCTCACAGCTATAAACAACTCACCAATAGTCAGTGAAAGAAAAGCAGACCTGGAGCTGAGCAAAACCAGTTTCAGGGGTACCAAAGAGGACAAAATAGAAGCATGATGCACATAAAATGTATCATAAATAGTAAATTCATATGTGATGTGAACTTGCAAAACAAAAAAGAAAGAGCAAGGCGTAAGAGCATGCTGCCAAACATACTAAAGCAACCCTAAGCAGACTGCACATTAAGGAAGAAGAAGCCATCAGCATACAACCATCAGCATCCCCAGCAAAGGACTTGAGATGCTGTCAACTTGCCGTACCCTCCACCTGCTCAGACAGACTGAAGCTGTGCTTCCAACCCCTCTCAGACCAGTGCTCTTGACCTTGCGAGCAGAGGTCAGGGAAGGGCAGGCTTTGCTATGTTCAGATGATTAATTTAACTGACACTAAATAAAAGGGAAACTACTGTGAAGTGTGGGTATAAAAGTTTATTATGATTGAGAATTTTTATGAATAGTGATATTGTTCATTATCTTTTATATTCACTTTCTGTAATAATGAGACCTGCAATAATAAGTTCTTGCCTTTGTGTGTGAGATATGTTTCTTTTTCACCCATAAGAAGATTTTGTTTGACAAAAGCACACATCATAATGTTTCAATATCTTTTCCTTTGTCATGCCAGTTATTTCTGATCTTCTTCATCCTGTGTTGAGTGGATTCCCCATAGAAAAATCCTGGTTTAAGTCTTAAACCCATTGTTCTCCCTAAAATGTTCATAGCTTATCTCATATTGTATGACTAATTGTACAGATGGATAACCAGCTGTACAGAGCAATCTTCCCTGGGGCAGCCAAAGATACCATTATAGACTGTCTTCCCGGTAACTGTCTCCACTTTTAGCAGGACAAAATGCAGATGGACACTTAAAATTGAGAAAGACTTTGAGATAACAAGTGGTTCCTAAGAGCTTAGTTTATCTAACAAGCCAGAAAATTCAAATAAAGTGAGCCATCTATGGTAGCACTGGAAATGTACAAAACTCTCTTAAAGTGGGGTTTTCTGTTCCTTCAGGCAAAACTATACATCAGAGGATCTTTTATGTGTCTTCTTTTGTCAGATGGAGAGGAACACCAATGAACAAGCATACTGCTCTGGCATCTTGATTAAGGCCTTCATTTAGCAGTCCAACTTTGAACATGAGGTAAGCTACTGAATAGGGATGGACAAAGCATAGATGCAAAAATTGTCAGGTAAAGTGGAGCTTTATATCCAATCACTGGCATTAAAGCTGCTGTGTTACAGTGTTGAAAACTTTTTCAAAAATTGTAAGTTAGGATTAGAAACAGAGACTCATACATCACCTCCTTCATGCCCAATAAATTAGACATTTGCTCTAGACACCTCTTCATTTCATCCCACGTTTATTGTTCCCTCTTCTGTACAAATTGATGAGTCTTAAGTAGGTCTGGTGGCTGAGGAAGCCAGCTGCAATACTCGGTACACTCTGATTTATTTAAATTAATAATCTGAACATAGCAAGCCCACTCAGGCACTCTTGCATGAAGCAGTGCACAAAAAAAAAAGAGTTGTCAGGCTGGAGAAGAGGTTATCAGAGGTCATACAGAGAGCACTGCAGGGTCTCTAAATAAGCCCACTATTCACTGTTTTCTGCTGTAGCTTTTATAGTTGTGAAGATGTGTTTTATAAAGCTTCTTTGTCTGGCATTTAATTTACCGTCTCTGCTGTGTTTACAGCCACAGCTGTCTGTAGCCGTGATTCCTCCTTCTATATATGCTGAATCATTTCTTCCCAATTTCATTACATTACTCTTGTGCTAAATGCAACCTTTGCTAATTGTACTCTTCCTAAATAAATTTTAAATCATAAGAGTTTTCGAGTCTACAAAACCATCAGTGAAGATTTAGAAGCAGTCCGCTCTCCTTTTAGAGAATTGTCTGGAAGTGGCTTGAGAACAACTATGAAGATTGATTAGTTTCAGTGACATTTTGTTTGACTTTGCAACCTGTCAGCTTCAGGTTTACTGGTAACTTATTAACTTCAGCACCGGTCATTTTCAGAGATGTATACCTATGTCATGGTGGGATGTGTCTAAGTTTTTCCTCAGTGAAAACCTTTTTCCAAGCTTTTCTGCAGTGATGGAGAATTCTGCAGAAATTCTCTCTACAGAGAGCTTATTCAATTATTTCATTGTGCTTACTGTTATAAACTGTCTTCATAATATCAGAACATTCTGCACTTTAAACTCATAATTTCTTCCCCATATACACATAGAAAAACGGTAGTTTTCTCTGTTGCTGTGAAGGAGAATGCTAAAAGAAGAACAACTCCTTAAGATATAAGGAATTCAAGAACTTATCAGACCTCTTGTAGGCTAAACAACTCCGGTTCTTCAGCCTTTTCTCATACACAGCCATTCCTGTTCTCTCTAGACTCCTTATGGTTGTTGCACATCTTTTCTGCAGCATGATATCCAAGAGAACTGCAGCACTGTGATCCAGCTGTGTTGTCGTCTGTTTTGCTGTGGTGCTTACTATAGAATCATAGAATCATAGA
>NW_009222193.1:0-27833 GCF_000690835.1 Fulmarus glacialis | reverse complement strand
CCTTAATAATTCTATGATTCTATGATCCTATGTTTCAATAATTCTACCCTAAGAATTTCAGCTGTGGGCATGTCAACAAGAAAAATAAATTCTTAATTTTAGGAATAGAAACTGTTTAAAATCTTAAAACCTGCATTAATTTACAATATTTAAAATAAAATAATATTTTTATATCCTCACTAATTGAATGTAAATATAACATTTTTCAAATATCCTTTTGTCTCAATATCAGAGACTTCTATCTTAACTAGGAGGCAGACTGACATTTTCTTACAATCAACCGTATTTAAAGACCAAACTTTCCCCCAAGGGAAGTAGAATTTTTCACTGGTAGATGTGCCAGAAGACCCCATGAGGTTTAAATACAGAAACTGTTAATGACAACACATCAACAGTTTTAATTTCTACTCTGCTGAATGAAGACAAAGATACTGGACTGTGGAGGTAGGAGACAAAAAAGGACTTTGCAGATCAGCGTTTGCATGAAGGTACCATGCAGTCAATGGAGGGATGACGTGCACTAGCTACCCCAGCCTCATTCTGGACATGTTCACTAGAGTTAGTTTTTCAGCAGATATAGTGCTATGCAAACTCTGTGCTGTAGTGGGGTTGCTCCAGCCCTAGGACGCTACCAGATAGTAGGTCTGCTTAGGCCCATCAAATCTACTGGGAGAGATTTTATCACCGTCTCCCATTCCCCTACTATGATTCTGGAACTACTTGCATTCTTGGAACAGTACTATAATTTCTCTATGGCTCCTCAGAAGTGCCACACCATAGAGATTTTACAGTAAATCTTACAGCATTACTGGTTGGAAAGGAAGGGAAATAACGTCTCCTCTGCTATTTATCCACTTGGTAGACAATTTGCTCACTTTGTTCTCTGTTAGAGAATATGACTCTGAATTTTACATCAGCTGTGGCTTTTCAGTTGTCTTCAGTAATAATACTACACAGAACCTGCTTCAACATACAATCTATGGAGTAGACATCAGAGGAACAATTTTCTGAAGTCTAAACAATGAAAAATAGTAAATTATGCAAGAAGAGTTGCAAGTGAAAAGGTCACTCGTTATATTGCTGCCATTTCAAAATGTTGTGTAGCTCACATCAAAACAAGCTCCTTAAACTTCTAGGAGTATGAAAACATCTAGCCTGGTTGTCCTTCAGCAGTGGCCACTAGCAGATGCCTGGAGAGCCCAGGGACAAGAACAGGGCAAGCACGAAGTCTTGAGGTTAGCAGATGTACCGTGTTGAAGGAGGTATTTTGCAGACAGATATCAGATTAATCTTCCCAGATTAAAAGAATACTTCTAATTTTCCCCTGGGAATGATTTTGGAGTACATTTAGATCGAAATGTGAACTCGTCCAGGGTGATTTTGATTGCTCTATCTACACACTCTGCTACCCACAAAAGCCTCTGGAAAGCAGAATAACCCAAAAAGGCAAACTTTAAACCGTCTTGAAACCACAACTTTATACTTTGTCACTGTTACATTAATTGAACTGGTTTTTTCCAGCTAGGCAGAATTCTGCTATTTTGTCCAGATTAATCCTCAATAAGAACTCAATAATTCACATCTTTGTGTTGGCCAAGTTCTAGAAATGCTGAAACAATGTGCTGCTCATTGAAAGAGACATATAGAAGTGTAAATGATCAAGTATATTTATACATCTGACATCCAAACTACTCATTATTGCCTCAGATTTTCATACATATTGGACAAGAAAGGAGAAGAATAGACCTCATCAAAAGCCCATCTCTCTTGATGTGGATAGGCAATTGCCCACTCACATTTTACCTCTCAATAGTTCTACTCTTTGCAGTCATTCAGAAAATCACATATAACCCTGGCGGCAGTTAAACCAACAAGAACTAATTGTCAATGGCATGCAAAGCTGTAGAAAGAACTGCAAAAATCAACACTGACAGCTGCATTTGTTTGATTCCTAGAGGGAAGTTTTTAGTCAGTTAAATGAATACTGAAACTTCAACATGAGGAGAAAAAGTATATAGGTATATAGTCTTGATCTATACCAAGTTCTCCATATTTTTGGGTCTTTTGCTTGTTTATAAAATTTTGTGCTTTCCTGCTTCATCAGAAATATATCACTCCATTCTAGTTAATTTTTTCCCTTTTCATTCTTAGCCATCTGGCAACTCATTTCCTCTTTGGTTTCTCAAACAAGAGTGTAAAGTAGATATTAGAGTGATGTTGACATGCAAAGTAAAGGCTGAATTTCAATAGCAGGTTTCAAAGGCACTATTTATAGAACATGTCGTATCATAAGCAGACCTGAAATATTTTCATTAATTCAATTTTGATTCATAAGTTAATGCAGATTCAACCTCACTCATTTGCATAAGAAATGAGGTAGCCACATTTGGTCAATTATTTTTGCATCATTGAATGATAGATATGAGCATGAGACCATATTACTGTTAGATTCTACAGATATTAAGTTTTGCATGCTCTTCTGCAGTGCATTTCTCATTGTGTCTAATAGAATATAGATCTATAGTTTCTCAAAGTACTCTGTAAATTAATGTTGTTTCAGTAGAAAATATCCACCTTTGAAAATCAAGGCATATTTTTATCCACACTGATAGTATACAAAAATTTTTTATACTTTAGTGCTTAGAGGCAGACAAACGTGTCTGTAATAATGAAGGCAGAAATAGCATTAATGAAATCTAGGTGAGTATGTTTTCTTCTGGGTAACATTGGGAAAAACAGTAAGACATATCCATTCAAAAAGGTTTCTGTGTTGCTTATCTATTTTGGGAACATGAGTACAGCAAGGAATTAATTCAGAGTTTTGTGGTATATTCAGGAAATAAAATTTTTATTGCCTTTCTTTTATTTAAGTGTATGAAAATTAGCCTATGAGGCAATATACTGTATATCCATACCCCCTCTAATGCTTTTATTGCTGTAATTAATTTTCTGACAAATAAAAGATCAAATCTGTTCCATATTATGTCTTAGCAATAAGCTATTTATTGTTTGGAATTTTGCATCTCCACCTGGAGGTGTTGCATACTACAGTTTGCAGATTATAATTATTGTTACAGACATTAATTAACAGATTTTGAAACAGATGCGTGAGTTAGAAAAAAGAAAAAGAGAGGTTAAAGTAATTTTTATGTACCTTAATTACAATCATTAGAGTTATACTAGAGATTAATATAGTCCAAAATCTTATCATTTTAGTAAAATATCCCAAAGCACAGCAAAAAAATAGCAAAGAGAAATTACAAATACTGGTATAAGCAGAAGGTGGACTGAAATAGTGCTGCAAATGTTGATCAGCAGGATTACCATATACCTGGAAGCTACATCTCTTGGTAAGTTTTTTCTAGAACCTAATCATTTATTTAACAACCACAACAAAAACTTTGATGAAGTTACACTAAAGGTGTGAGTCAATCAGTTTTAAGATATAGCTGGGCCTAAATCTTGAGACTTGACTTCAACAAACATGGATAATGAGTGTGCTCCTGAGCTGAGGGAGGTGGAGAAGTAAATATGAATGAAATAACTGAAAAGAAAAATTCAGCTACAAGAAAAGATTTGTTAATGAGCAGGGAATTCTTTGGATAAATAGCCTGAAGTGGTGCCAATGCTTTTGGGATGTGCAGCTTGAGATCTAGGGGCTGTATCTTCTTCAGTAACATCATACACTGTGGCACAATGAAACGGTCAAATGGTGTACTAATGTGCCCACTTCCCCAGCATTTCTTCTCCTGTTCCTCTCATGGTTCAGGTGAGTATGTTTCATAGTTCTGGAATAGCAGTTTTTTTCTTGCAAGCCATCATATTCTATTCTAACATATTCTATTCTGTTGTTGCATTGATTCATTTTGGGATCTCATCTGTTGCTTCTGAGACACAAGTGGTTCTGCCATTGGTCTGTGGAAGGACATACATATTTTCTGAATTTGCCACTGAGGAAGAGATGTTGGTACCAGACAGTGGTGGCCAGGAATAAATAACTATTGGCAAAAGCAAAAACACCTCATAATTAAGGTCAGTTTCTAACATAAAGTTGTGTTTTAATTTCTTGTATTTTTTTTTTCAAACTATTGAAGTTAAGTTTTTCATGTTCACAAGATCAGACCTCTCACTAGTTCCATTTCTAAATTCTTTATTTGAAATTCAAGATGGCTAGTGATGCTTTCTCTTTGCAATATTCTAGCCATGTGATCTCTATATACTTATATTCTGGTCTTTGCTTTTAATCACTGTTTAATTTAAAATATCTAACTAGTGAAGGAAGTGTGAGACTCCCCTTCCTTCACTTCATTCCCACCTGTGAAGTTAACATTCTTTTGTAGTGTTTGCATCCAACTTAAATAGCTCAGATGGTAAAGTCAGTATAGCCATGCAGGTAAGATTCCTTCCTAGGAAATGTTTGAAGCAAAGCATTAAGAGTTCTACCAACCTGACAGTGAATTTGCCCAGGGACCAGATCGCTCTAACTCCTAGATTGCTATAGAAGTAATCCCTGCATGCAAGCAACTGATACTTTTTATTTTAGATTCAGCCTTTGGTGGTGTGATACATACATTTTATAGGAATGTAAGTCTTTCATTAGATCCAGCTTTCTCGTCTTATAAAATGTCTGTGATTCATGAATTTTAAACTCCTTACAAATACAGGGGAACTTAAAAATTTTTATCAAATTGTTCTTTCCCTCTTATCATGTCCAGCTGCAGAGAATTATTATTCACACAATAATGCAGCATTTTTTCTTTAGTCTGCTTAGCAGTAATAGATCTGCCTATAGCCTTCCATGACCCTTTACTCAGTTAAAACCAACTTGATTTGTTCTCAGTGTATTTAAGGATTATGCACAATTTTCATGCTTAATTCCTTTTGACATGCATTAGAATAAATAATAATTCCTCTGTATTACTAGGGTTAGTTTAAGATTTGTTGGATACTAGTTTTTTGGTTTTGTTTTTGTTTTTCTTTTTTTAAACAAACCACATTTCAAATATTTACTGAATATTTTCAACTGCAAATCTTTAATCTTAAGATCTCAGATATAATCTACTTAGTACTTGTTATCATCAGATAAGCCATAACTTACACATAGATATAGAGTTTTGTCCCTATCTTGAATATTAAATAATTTTTTGTACTGCATAATAGATATTATAACTAAATAATTGTTAAGGCAGTAACAACGCTAACCATGAATTGTTCACAACCCACCTATCAAGAGTTATACTTGTAAAAGAGAAGACAAATGTTAATGATTTAAAATGAATATTCAACTTACATAGTGAAAGATATGCCCTTCTTGTCTTGTGCCAACAGGGAAAAAATATTGATTCCATTTTCTAGCTCTTAAAAGAAACACCAGAAATAATAATTCCTTTTTCAGGTACAGTATTTTGAAAAATGTTAGACTTCTATTTCTTTATTCTTAATTAATTACGTGAAAGGTTTTTTATAGTCAAACATTTAAAAGTCAGGGAATTTTTACTCAAATATTCGTATGTATCTGTCTACATTTATATTTTCATTACAAAAAGAAATTTAGCAAGCAGTAATTTCCACGGGAGTAATTATTTCAGTGTTTTTCAGTCTGGGATGCTCTGAGTTATCCTAATAGTTATCCTAATGTTTTTCCAACATAATGAAGGTGAAGATAGGTAAAACATAATCAACATTATGTATATAAACTCTTTTATTTAATGTTTAATTTGCAACAGGAATTACTGCTTCAAAACTATTTTCTTTTAGAAATCCACATTCATGTTTCCATTTTTAAGTAAAAGCATCTATGCTTGAAAATGGATATTGACCTTTATCTCCTTTTGCATATAGTATTTTTTTATATTTTCCAGGCAGAAATCAAAGAATATTTTACATTATTTGAGAAATCACTGCACGCATAGATACAATAAGAACAGCAGTCATATTTACTGTATACTGCAGTGTAAATGAGCATTGTATGTTCTGTTTTGGTATGAACAGATTGATGCTAGAATTCAGTATCTCACTTAAAGCTGGCGTAGGCTTTTTGAAGCTATATTACTGAATTGCAGTGCAGATATAATTATCCCTTCTGTGAACAGTGTATGCAATGCAGTTTCTTAGCGAAAGTGTTTACGCTAGGGTGTAGATGCCTCACAGGCGCTGTAATTAACAACCTCACTTTTGATTCTGAAGTGTGAAAAACATTCCTAAACCACATTATCTTACAGAATTTATTATCTTTTATATAGTTGAGTGTAAATAAGGACTTCTGACGCTTAAGAAAAGAAGCTAGAAAGAAATGGATATAGGTGTTGGTTGAGTCCTTGGTATTGTCAAAATTTAGCCTTGAGCAATGTTAGGTTTATTCTTCTTTCAGGATCACAAAGTGGTGGCCACTGCTCTTTTCCTTGTTTGAGGCAGTCAGTTTTAGCCCCTGACAGGATTCCCTTCTCCAACAGGAGAATTATGGGTAATTATGGGATTGATCTATACAATTTGAAACTTTACAGCTGTAACATTGTCTTTCTGTCCTATGTGTATTTGTTTTTCTAGAGTGCTGTAAGTACTGCTTTGGAAAACAGTAAAATTGTAATTATGTAGATATTCTTTCACTCAGATATTTTACATATTGATCAGCAAATATTTTGCAATTTATACAATACCAAGTACCACTGGACAATATATCAGAGACCAGATGCTTCAGGCTGCAGCAGAACTAGTACAATCCTGTTTGCAGAAAAGAAAATGTAGGAAATACTAGTAAGAGTTCTGAATACTTTTCTTTTCTACAGAACATAGCTCATGGTCTTCCCTTAAAAGTATATTGGGAGAAGAATAAGGAAAAGAAGTACTGGCAGGGGGGAGTAGGGAGGGAGCACTCAGTCATATTTTCACATTCATCTGTCAAACATTCTGTCTTTATACATGCAATTCACACCTATGTCATTGTATCAGCAAGGCTGCGGAAAAAGTTATGAGATGTTTTTTCTGCAGGTAAGAAAAGATTTCCGTTTACCATTAGTCCTCTTTTGTTCAACCTCTTTACTTTGTTTATGCACTTAGACTGAGATTTGGCTGTAAGTTCGACAAATGTGAAAAGAAACTGCTGGTTTCTTCTGCTTCTATTTTGGCAATACAACATATTTTGGTTGTTCATATTATGGCAATATGGTGTTCTTTACCATATTGTGGAAATACTGTTTGCATTGATATTGCTGATAAATATGTCTCAAGTCATAGGTAAAACCTCCTCATCTAAGCTGAGGTTAATTAAGCAACATGCTTCACCCTGGAAGGTGCCTTGCCTCAGGCTGACATATCACCTAAGACATACTAAATGACTTGTCCTGATCTAGCATTTGTGTTTTCTGTTGTTTCACACAGTAGGGTATGGACTTTGTAGCATATGCTGTTATGAATTCTCAGATCTTGTACTGATCATTCAAGTTTTTCCTGCCACTTAGACATATTCTTCTTAAACTGAATTTGTTTTTTAAAATAGCCTAAAGAATAGCTATTTCCATTTTCATGCTTGGCAGCTTTCAGTCTTGGCAACTGAGTGCCTATTTCAGTATTTCTCATCATTAGAGCACTCCAAAATTTGTTGATTTTTTTCCCCCCCTTGAAAATTTGCACACAATGCAGATTGTGTCTCTTTAATCCAGCTATCTTCAATATTAAGGAAATAAATTAAAATTCACAGCTATCACAGCTGGGCCTTAATTGCTATTGATGAGGTAAATGCTATAGAAGTCACCAAGGGACTTCCTGGGAATTTTCTGAAAATGCTGGAAATGTGTGGCTAACAAAGCACAGCTAAAATGTGGTCTGATGCTGGATCACAATTCCGTAGATTGCTGGAGCGCTGCTATGGTTTGCTGAAGGTAATGAAGTGCTAAAAGGATACAAATAAACTGTTACTGAAAATGTTAGCTAGGACCAGAGGCCCTCTTTGATATTCTTGCTTTCAGAGATCTGCAGGAATTGAAGTCAGATTCATACTTCACTTAGACTAAAAATGCATTCACTGATGCATAGAACTGCTTTGTTATTGCTTTGCAGACTGCTACGGTGCTTAAAGGGTATAAGGGTACAGGTTTTATACCAAAAACGTTAAAAAGAACTTTTTCATGGAAATGTTTGGTCGAACTTGGCAGTGGGCTTTGAAAGACTTCACATGCCTAGATTTACCATACCTCTGTTGCCTTGACACACTGACGTGACTTCCCGGCTTTGCCCAGGGCCTGCCTCGTCACCAAGTGCTTGTCTGGCGATGGCGGTCCTGCTGGCTGTTCCTGGCTACTGTCACTGCTCCCACCTCGGGCACTGTGGGGCTGCACCCTGTCCCCCTGCCGGCTTCGCTGCAACCCTCAGCGCCTGGCTCCCCGGCCCTTGCACAGCAGCCCCCTCCCGCTGCTCTCTACTAAATGCCACTTTTCTCATACAACACATTATATCTGTGTTTCAAAGCTTGTTACCACATTCCAGTTTATTTCCAGGTCCTACTTAAGATTAGTTTTGATTAATGTTGTTGCTGAAAATATGGCTGTAGGCTAGAGGAGTTTTATCAGTGAAGGAAAGTTGGTTTAGTTCTTTCTGTTTTTCTGTCTTTCCTCATATTTACTGACCTCCAATGTTATTTTTGTGACTGATTATATATCCCAAACTATGAGCTTTCTTTTACCTTCTGTTGCAATTTCCTCTGACACACTTCACAATATATTATTTATTTGTGTATACCCACTGCGCTCTCGTTGTATTTAGATCGTCTGTCCTCCTGGGCACCATTCCTACCCCTTAGATTTTTATCTTTATTCTATTTGTGTTTTGAAAAGAATAGTGATGAAAAATAGAATATGGTTTTGTAATTTAAAACAGACAGGACATAAATTAAGTTTCCTAATTATGTGTGCTTAGCTTGATAATGAACTTTTACTATCAACATTTTATACTATATAAGAAAATTTTATTGAATTTTTTGCTAATCTATTTTAAAAGTTAGAAAATATGATTTTGTTTCTAGGACAGCTGTCTTTTTACATGAGATATAGTAGAAATCAGTAATCTTGAAACTAGTAGTTGCCCAATTTTTTAATTGCTAAGGTGAATTTGCTAGAAATATTCTGTCTTTTAATCTGCATCCCTTTTTTCATATGTAAAAATTACTGAAATGATACTTATTAATACTTTACCTTGCAATATTGCATCTAATTGAAATATTTCAATAATTCCTTTTGAGAAGAAAACAAAACATAAAAGTCAGTGTCTTTAGAGAATGCAATTCAAAAGGAATAGAATAAAACGCAGAGTGTGTTTGGGCTATGATTTACTCTGGGAAGCCATTTGTATACTTGAATCTGAAGTGTACCTACTATTTTGGAATCCCTGGAGGACTTTCTGAGAGTTTGCTAGTGTGGGAGGGTTTGATGGGGTGAGCTGTGGAGGACTTCATCAATGCAGTTCTAGGTAGTTTGCTTGACTGGTTGTGGGAAACATCAAGTAAATTGAAGGATAAAATTGTAGCCTGTGTTTAGCCACTGGGAAAGTAGTTGGGCAGAGAGATGTTAGGAGTTTTGTTGATGGAGGATTTTTAACTTAGTGGCAAAATGTTCCTCCTTCAGAAGCAGAAATATGTCGAGGAAAGTTTTTTATCTTTCGGATCTAGAAGTGAAGAATTATTTTTAGTAGAAGGTTTAAATAGGAGATAAATAGATGACCATGAGCCTGGAGGCAAGTTTGAGGGGAATGGAAAACACCGGTGAAGGACTAGCAAGGATTACCCAAATATAAACGTACCCAAATATATTGTTGCAGAAATCTATCATAAGTACAGTTAAATTACTGAGTTTCAGATAAAATCAATCCCAGCAGGAAATCAATATTGTGGAAGTAGCAGATGTGCTAGTTTTATTGAAGAATGATGAATGGTAAACTAGGCAATGGTTAGGTCTGTCCTCAAGCTTTCCCTGCTACTTGTAACACTACTTGAAAGGTGTTTTCTTGTAGAGGGCATCCGAAGAGCTGTAGGCACTGAAATTTAGAATTTATGCACATGCAGCATCACAATAAAACCAAAATGAGCTGCAAAATACTAGGGTGTCACTCTCATTGTGGAAATTTTCATATCCAGCTGTCTACTGATGACACAGCTGCTGCTTCTGTGAAGTCACAGGAGCTAGACTAGTGGAAAAGCTGTAAGCAGAACCTGAAAGAGCCTGGAACTGGTCTTGGAGGGCATGACCCAGGTACTTATACTTCAGAAGAAAATGAAGTTCAGAAGTCTCTCATATTTCCTATAACCCTAATATATTTATATAATTTAGGTCTTGCTGGTGTAAATGGAAGACATCTGCTTTTTTTTTTTTTTTTTTTTTTACTTTTCAGGGTAGAGGGAAGGACCTAGCATCTCTTGGGCTGCCTTTTGATGATTATAACATAAGATGACATAGCTCTGATATGTCAATGATTTCTAGTTTATGGATGTTCCTTCCACTCTTTTGTTTTACTACTTTAGCAATGAAACTATGAGGATATGGCTTATAATTTGTAGGAAAGTTAAAGCATTAATAAACTAGTATCTGTATGTGACCAAAACTGCAACAGTGTTTCCAAACTTAATGACTGTGGCTGGAATGGATTTCATCACTAATTTTTTAAATTTGTTTGCCTGAGCAGCAGGACAAACAAGATATTGTTTGTAACATACTCTAAATTAAATTAAAATAAATGATCTTTTAGAATGAGAAGTAAATGATGGTCAAAGCTTCTGCATTTCTGGGAGCCTGTAAGAAACTGTAAGCTATTCATTTCTAAAATCCCTGTTGTTGTGCTGTAGCTTACTAGTATAGTGATGATTTCTCTGACCAAGAAAGTCAGTCTGTGTTTATCTTTTCCATTTTTGCCTAATTTTTTCTGCCCTAGCAGTAACATTATTTAGTGTCAGGCTAGGAATAAGTCAAGCGATCCATGTCCCTGTACTTTTCTCTCCCTTTAGTTAGTAGGACTGTTTAACTAAAATTCTTTCTTCATCAGTTTCCCTTCCCGAAGAGCAGTAAGCTATCATGAGACCCTGTGAAATGAAAGCTCAGCAATAATGACTGCTTATGCACTCCTTATTAGAGCTGGTCAAAACTCAAAATTTTCAGTCTATTCCTGGGAGAGTTAGAAAATTCCCAGGGGAAAATTAGCCAATCTCAAACTGGAATACAAACCTATTATCCAAAAACAAGAAAATCCTGCAGAAAAAAAGACATTCTAGAAAAAATGGCAATTCCAAAAACTCGAGTAAAATTGAAATGGTTTTCTGACGAATTATTGAGATCTTAATTCAGAATTATCTGGAATATCCTCAGAGGAGGAGGTAGCAGAGGAGTTTTGTTTCTTTCCTCTCCTCCACTTTCAGTTGGGAAAAGCTCCCCTGTCAGCTCAGAGAGGCTGGTGGAGTCCAGCCCCAGCGGTGGCAGCAGGCTGTATGGTGAGGGCCCAGGAGTGCCTCACCTTGCCTCCGCCCAACTTGTCAGACCTGCCGAAACTGGCAATTCTCCCTGAATTCACCCATGGGTGTCAGCCATCTTAATTTCCTCTTCTGGCACAAAACACCCTGAAAGTTTCTACTCCAAAGCAGTCAGAGTAGCAGGGCTGCCCATAGCAATGTACGCTGGAAACCTCAAGCATCTGTAAATGCGGAGGTCTCTATGTAGCTTCCATAGAGCTGCATCCTTTAGAAATTCCTCAGAAGCCCATGGCGGGCAGGTTGGGAACTGAGCAAGTTTCCATCACAAGTGCACCTCCTACAGAGCAGCTTGGCTTTGACAAATCACTGTTTCTTTATAATAAGTGTTTTGCTGGAAAATTTCCAACCAGCTGGATAGTTGCTTCTTATTTTATTTTTTCCACTTCTCATTGGCTATTACACAGGTGTAGCAAATCAGATGCATTCTTACACTGAATTGTGAATGCAGCATATAAGAATTACACCATGAAGGTGCATATTGATACATTGTCTACAAGATAACAGAAATCATAGTCTATGTGCCACTAACTGCAGAAATATCTTCAGAATAAAATGTCAGGCCATAGATCTAGTGACTGACATATATTGAGAATATAGAATGTTAACAGACTGAATAAAGCAGACACTCTAAATTCAGCAGTATTTCTATATAATCCATACTTATTAATATTAAATTTGAAACTAAAAGAACACCTCAAATACCATATTTCTGTATAAGAAATTCTTGTAATTTGTATTTCTCAAATTAATACTTAAAATTATTATTAGAGAAATATGTGAAGTGCTTTTTTTCTCTGGATTTTTTCTCTATTTAATTTCTTAGTACCTTGACTACAGACCATATTCCCTTTTTTTTTGTAGGTGTTTAATATCTAATCCAACATCAGAGGTTTCATAGACCCATTTATGCAATGAGTTTCTGCATGGATAGAAAATCTCTCATAAGAGGAATTCCAGATTTGAAGAAGAAAATTATTTGTGTAGTACCTTCATTGCTGTGATATGCAAGCATCTCTCATTCTAGTCAACGTTTCATAAGTAGGGCCTTTTTCTTCTCCTCATCAACGCCCTGAAGAAGGGCAGACTTGTTTTTCTTTGATTTAAATTCTTGCTTGTGGCTATAAACTTACAGCAGTCAAAAGAAGGTCAAAGGAATGTCACTTGGTTAGGAGTATAAGGTGATGGAGTCTTTCATGATGCTTTTTTTTCTGCAGGATATAGATCCATTTTTACCTGGCTTCTACAGGGTGGAGGGAGTCTTGCGCAGATTAACATCCTCATATTGGAATAACCAATGTACTTGAGGTAGAGTTGTTGACTGTAATATTCATCCAAGTGCTTTAGGAGATTATTTATTCATTTATTTACATATCGTGGAAGCAGGGCATTCAGTAATAAGGACTCAAATCTTGTACTTTAATACCTAGAGGGCAAACAAAAGAGAAATTCAGTGTGTTGTCTGAAAAGCGGATTCGTGCCTGGCGTGCAAGTAACCAATTCCACATGCTCAGGAGAGATATTGTTTTATTCAGGCCTGGGTGCTCGGTGGACTTGCCACAAATCAAGCACACCTGGTCTAATCACCTTTCTGTTTATATCTATACTCCTCATACATATTTTAAATTTCTCTTTTACATATTCATTAAATTTCTGGGAACTAATTATAATATTACATCATCCTAAACGCATGCGCACTAAAACCTTTAGGGTCTCCTTGAGGGTCTTGCGTGGTCTCTGGTGGTCGGCAGGGTAGTGAACTCTTCATGAACCTGTTCTTTTCTTTCCTTATAAGGTCGAGGTTTGTTTCCAAGCCACGTCTGGACCGCATTTGTTTATGGTTCTCTTTTCCAAGGTTACCCTTCACTAGAGTCTAACAATGTTTCCAGGACACACGATTTATACTAGTTACAATTCTACACACTTGCAAACACAACACTTGCTAGTTACCTAACTTCTAAGCAACAAATCTTCACTGTTTAAAATCACAGAAGCGAGCAATAGAATTACAGAAGCGAACAGTATGGAATAGTAGATACTGTACCTACTGCATCAAGTGGACTTATGGTAGTTCTTATCCCTGAGTGTATATTAGGGTCCTGTACTAGGTGGGATTGCTGAAATGACAATGACTTCATGGTTTATTTGCTAAATAACTAACAAGAAGCAGATAAATCCCTATTCTTTTTTTTTTTCGCACAGCGAGATGTTAGTATTTTAAAAATCAGGATATAATGTTCTTTTGACAGTAAATTATCATAAAATGGTATTCTAAAAAGCTTAGTCTATTAAGAAATTCAAGTTGACAATTTGCCTTTAAATTATTGCAAGTGAGCAAATTTCATATGACTTTCCACTGCAGTAAAAATCTGAACCCCATAAGTATATATCTTGTAAATGATACAGAATTTGATTTGTCAGTTTTTATATCATTCTGATATAAATATTTCACAGATCCATTCTAGAGTTCTGAGCCATTTGCATTAGTTATCCTTAGTGTTGAAAAGTTGGAAAAAAGAATACTATACTTGGAGGAATAGCTGGCAGTGGTAGAACAAAACTGACAGAATTTTAGCCTGTGGTTTAGAAATAAGGGGTCACTATTGGCACAACTTTACCAATTAATTGATGTACAGAGGAGATCCAGAAGCTGACCAAATACATTCCCTTTCAAACACTTGATATTTCTTTCAGGAATAGTTTTCTTTAGTTTAGAATGCATTTTACTTCAATTTTTATTTATCCATTTCCTTCCTTTAGCTTGCCAATAGCCAAAAATTATGTTGGCAGAGAGTATTTTTCCAACAGTTACTGGTAATGGAACTTTAAAGAATTATTTTTAAGCATTTTTCACTTTCACTGTTATGATGAATACAATGGTTGATAATTAAATTCATATACATTCCCTATTCTTCCCTCCTGTTCAAAAGTAATTCCTTGTAAATGTGTCAAATTTACTTTTTCTATTGAACAAACTGAACAGTTGTTCCATTTGATATGTCTTGGCAGACCGAAGGCAGACCAATGATCAAGGTGGAGTAAGCAGGAGAGTAAGGAGAATTTAGTATTGTGTTATGTTTCCCTCACTTTTTTTTTAATTACTACGAAGTAAAGTAAAATCACTTGAGACAGATCAGACACTGCAAACCGAGAAGCATCCACATTTGTTCATTGCAGGGCAGTGCCATCCTGTCCATTGGGCAGGCTTGGTATCTATGGATATGCCTGAACTACCACAAAAGACTTTTGCCACTGCGGGTTTTTGTAAAGAGTTTACAAAAAGGCTTCTTAATTTACAACACAGTCTTTCTACTTCTTATAACCTCACAGCATTTAATTTTATCTCTGTGAGACTGTCTCTTCTTTGAAAGCATCTTCTCTGCTTGTTTCAAACCATTTCAGGAAGACGAGATTGAAGGGTGGGGGTTGTTAACAGGATGCAGAATACATATCTAGTACAAGATAAACAATTGATGTATTTGTAGTTTTATCTGTCAGTTCCTGAAATTCTAACCTAGGATCATTTTATCTCTTTATTACAATATCCTAAAAGAAGAAATTCAGAATTCTTTCTCTGAAATGTTTTTTCTCCTATAGAGGATGCTTATGTCAAAAAAGGCTAGGGGCTTTTTCTCTGTGTTTTTTGATTTTTTTGTGTGTTGGACTTGGTTTGTTGGTTTGGTTTGGGTTTTTTTTGGGTTTTGTGGTTTTTTTTTTTTCCTTCCTATCAGTCTAGCCCTTTTTCTGTTCATCTTGTGTGAAGCAGCTCTGCAAGTCTCAGGCTCAAAATGCAAGATCTAACAATTCAGTCTTGAGGCACTGAATACAAGTGAATAGAAGAAGGGTCCATAAATCAAGGAGTCTGTAGAAAGGAACATAACTGGGTGCTCTGCAGAAGTGGGGCAGCAGGTATGTTTGACTTGCATGTAGAATCTATTAGCGTATGAAGATAAAATGGGTATTTAGAACAGGAGAAACTAACTGGATTTCTGAGACAAGTAACAGAACCAAGACTGGGTCCTAGACTTTCTCAGTGACATGTATGTTAGATATTTAATCCAGAATGTTTCACCAAACTTTGGCTCAGTACCTGTCACACACACACAAACCCCCCATTTTCTAGTACCCTATGATAAGTTCAAGATCTATTGTAAAAGATAAAATGCATTACATGAGGACAGAGTGCTTTCTATCCATGCAGCCAAAATCTTTCCAGGATGCAGGATACGTTTGTAGCTCAAATGTTGATACTTCTCCCAAAAGTTTTCTCCAAGATATGTGTAGTTTTAAGTGATAGCTTAAGAGTTGAAAGACATAATAACAGCAGCTTTTATAAGGGGATAATTCTTTGATAAAAATACACAGTCCTAAATATGCCCAGATACAATGTTGCAGGCCCAGAAAAAGTTGCTTTTCTATTTTCTTACTGTTTAAACAAATACATGCATACATACTGCGACACTGTTAGGGAGATCTTTTGCTCTTGCCTGAGGAGAGCTTAATTGCAGCCGAATTCTCAGCTTAACCATTTTTGCCCCTTCTCCTTTTATCTCTCCCTTTCAAGAGAGATGGATTGGTTAGAAAAAATGCAAAAGAAAAGGGTTTGAAAATTGTTTGCTATGCTTCTTGTCTTGACAAAGCTTTTAGGCTGTCATAGAGCTGAAGATTACATGAAACAGCTTAGCAATCGTTAGTGTTGTATATTCTGAGGCATGGTACGAGGAAAGGATACATATATAGTTTTATACATCATTAGTAGCTTGCTTTAGGGATTCTAGAAAGACTGCACTATGCTTAGAAAAGAAAAAAAGGTAATATATTGTTTCAGTGGAAACATATTTTTAAAAGAGGAATCTAATTTCATGTCCAGTTGTGTAAGGTGTCAGGTCTTATTGCACAGATCAGAAATTATCATCCAGCTGTTAAGGGAACAGAAAAGTACAAAAGCAAGTACTTTACAGAAATTTCTTTGTACCAAAGAACTAGATAGCTGGGCTTTTTTCCCTGTTTAAAAATGGAGTTCTTTTGCTTAGACACGCAGTATGAATAAGGGGTTGAGAATGTCTATGTGTCATTCCAAGCTTTGCCTCTGAAGCACGACATAATCTTGAGCAACTTTCTTCAGTAAAAAGAGGTTCCAGCTCAGAAATCTAATACCTCAAGTATGTAAATGCCTTATTAACAGTTTAAGATTATATAGGAAATATCAGACATTCTAGTAACACAGGATTTTTTCCCAAAACACTGGACACTGGCAAATTTTGACTTTGACCTCTCTGCAGTTATCTTTTCTTCTTCCTGTTTAAAGCTAGGATTGTAGAATTTGCCCTTCTGTCTCAAAGAACCATGTGGGCCTTAATTAAATGCAGTTTTCATCATACTGTGAAAAAGTAGTGTTAGGTATGATCAAATAATTTAACTGCAGTACAGTATCAGTAAAACTGTCTGTCTAATGACTGCTCTAAGGTAGTAATGAACTATGAGACTGACAAAATCCAATCCAGGTGAACACTGACATTTAATTCCAGCATCATTAGTTATGTTTCCAGCAAGAGCCATATAAAAACCTCACCTCACTAGGAAATCTGCCAGAAAGTCATGGTGCTTCCATGTCACAGCAGAGGAAGACTGAGACTTGTAGTCTCACTAGTGAGTAGTCTCAATAGTAAGTGGGAATCCAGATTCTTCCTGTTTGGTTCTCATGGGTAATGTAAGCTAGTGGATACAATATCTTCTGCTTATTTTGCTCTAGTCCCCCAGTTCTTCTCATCTCCAACATGTATTTTTCCCAATCTTCTCTTAATTGTGCATCGTTTCTTTTCTGCTTTGCAAATCAGTGCCTATTTTCCTTGCTTAATCTCCTTTTCCAAGTTCCATACTCCAGCCCATAGTACTGCAAATACTGCTGGCTTCTTGTACTCTTCCTTATGCCAGGGTCCTCATGTCCATCTCGGCTTATTAACCTATTTACTGATTTTATTACTCCAGATACTTGTTCCAGTTTGTTTGTCTAGACCTTTAATTCTTATGCTTGCTGTCAACTCCTCATTCTATGTTCTAGAAAATTATATCATTTGTATCTGCTGCTTCCATGCTCAGTTACGTGATAATGACCTAACCCAGCCTTTTAGCACAACTAGTTTAAACCTTTTTTATACTTCCGCAATTGGGTTCCCCTTGCCTCTTCCAATTTTAAAACATACTTTCTATAATCTTTTCCCTCCCTAACATGCCCCGTAACGCCTTAGCATATGAAGCATATGTCAAACAGAAGAGTGCCTGGGAGATAGATTTTCTGCTCGTGTTTCAGTGTGACACTGAACTTATTCCAGGTCAACATGGAGCCAATGCTGCACGAAAACTTCAGCTTTGCTTGAATAGATCTGAATTGCTTTGAGGAGCTGTTGTGCATAGTCTGGCCATCTGTAGAAAGCTATGAGAGGAGGAGCATTCCCAGAGTACACAAAATCATCAGCAATTTTATTTTCTGATGAATTAGACAAACAAAAAGCCAATAACTTGGAAGAATGTTAAGATTACCCATCTACAATAAAAGGTATTTCAATAAATAAAAATTATTCAAACTTCACATCTTGCTAAGAAATTTTAAAGCTCCAAAAAGAGTATTTTAAACTGCTCAGAGAGAATATCACTAGAATTTCTTTTTTAAAGAACAAATATGTACCTCTCTCACTAGTCTTATTCTCAGAAATAGTTAAAAAAACCACCTGGAAGTTGGCAGAACATTGTTTCGTGGAAGAAGAAACTAACTGCAAAGTTTTGTATTAAACTAATTATTGCAAAAGGAGGTGTTGGAAAACTTCACTCAGAAACAATGTCTTAAAGATCTTATCTCTTAACAGGGAAGATAGAGCATGTATAGGAAACACTTATGGTATATATTGGTGTAGCTCCAAGTATTGTATTAATACAGCAATGGTTTCCTTTCCCACCCCTTCCACTTCCTGCCTTGGATAGAAAGTGGAATTTAATTAGAAGGAGAGAAACTGAACAGCTGTAGAAGTGACAAGAGTGAGTACAATGAAAAGAAGGGGTGAGGGATCTGAATCTGGGAGGAAAAAAGGATTAAAAATGTATGAGGTAAATTATGGGATTAAGAAGAAAAGTTTGGAGGGAAATGTTTAAAAATATTAAGACAAATTACCAGTTTTTCAATGGAAGAGCAGAAATGGCTGTGGGACAATCTTGTCCACTCTGAATCTTAACTTTTTTTTTTTTCCCCTGTAGAAGTTTATCTCTAGTAAAACTCTGATAAAACTTAAGCTCTGTTAGAATTTTGCTTAAGGGCAGCTCTAAGTCACCTTTTAATGGTCGCCAAGCCTCAAGATTGACATCATACAGGAAAGCCCTAATGTGACCTTTTCTGCAGCTGCTCTAGTTTCACACAAACTGTTGCCTGGGGAACATCTACAGCAAGATGTTTTTGCATGGGTGTGCTTGTGTGCATGTGTATACACACCTGACTGTCTTTACATGGGTCTTATCTCCTGGATAGTTTTACTCAGTTTTAAGGGATGAACATCTCAGTGAAGCCAAGGCATGAGCCTTACTGCAGACTAGAAACACTGTACAGATTAGCTGAAAAACCTAATAGATTTATATGGTCTTGGTTCCATTTTAAGACAGCTGAATCAATTTCTGAATATGGAATACAGTTATAACTATTTTGATATGAGACATAATCTCAGTATTTCTCAATGGAAGGTAGGGATCACTACTCACGAAACAAGAAATCCTTTGCCAACAAAATTGTTCAATCTCTTTGTATTAAAGTGAATTTTATGTTACTAACTTTAATGAGGTCATTTATTCCATTGAACTGAGCATAATTCCCATAATACCCTTAAAACCCATGAAACCACATTTCAAAAGGACAGCTAAAAGTTTGGTTATTTGTCTGTATAACTGTAGATACCTGACTGCGATGCGTGACAGAATATTGGATAATTTTACCAGACTCAATGAATTTTAAAAGAGCTATGTAGAAATTCTACAAAGATACTTTTTTTTCCTTTTCAAAGTTTTCTCAAAATCCACTTCTACCCCAATACCAAGAAGTAATGGGCAATTTTAATAGCTAGTTCAAGCTATGGCTTATTGAGTATATATCAGCACATAGTCAATGCATTTACAAAAAGTTTAAGTCTATGTCAGAGTGGGGAGAGAAAAGGAGTAGGATACTTACAGTTCAATGAATGCTAATATGGTTCCAGAAAAAGAGTTGTTGGAAATGTAGAGCAAAACACACTGTAAAGAGCATTTAAGTTTTTCCATGTCAGGCAATGCACACTTCTGATTATTGAGATTAGGGGAAGTAGGAAACTTCAGAAGGGATGTTGTTGAGTTTACTGAAGGTGAAGAAATAGAATAGATTAATGTATACATGAAATGTTGGCATTCATATGCCATTATAAGACCTTCATTCTGGTAGCTTATATGGAGTTGTAGGAAAAGTTTTTACCAGAAACAGTTTTCGTTACAAGAACCTCAATAAACAACATTTTACTAGAGCAGGAATTTGAGTGGGTTTTTAAAAAATTTATTTATTTATTAGCTTTAATAAGTAACAAGTGGCACTTAGGGGCATGGTTTAGTGGGCATGGTGGTGTTGGGTAGACGGATGGACTCCATGATCTTAGACGTCTTTTCCAACGTTTATGATTCTATGATTCTATGATTTTGCCTAGACCAGAAAACGGAAAGTGTGGGGGTTTTTTTGTTTCATTGGAGAGACTTATTTGATTTCATGTGGGGTTTTTTGTGCTTTTTAATCCTAGGTTTTATGATTTATGGCAGGTTTAGAGGCATGAAATAAATATTTTAAAACAAGGAGATAAAGCCAATGCAATAATCTACCCATTCCTAAGCCACAAAATAACTTCACTGAGAAGTCACACTTAGATAAAGAAAAAGGATTGCTATCTCAATTTCAAGAGAAATAATAAAGATAAGTAATCCAGGAGAAGTTTTTTTAATATGCAATTTTAATTTCAAACTGGGTGTGTGTGTGGGGGGGAGGTTAGTGGAAAGAATCTTTCTAAAATACTCTCTAAATAAAATGTATGATGAGAACTTCAATGTTCATCCAAAAATATTTGAAAAGGTGGCAGAGGGAAGGAGATGAGCTGAACAACACTGTCAGATAAAAGTCAAAATTCTATAACACCAGCAAAACTATACTCAATAACTTTTTAATTCTTGCTGACAACATTTTACTGTCATTAAAGTTCTGGAATGACAGCCTTTTAAATTGAGTTTTAGCACTTTGTCCTTCTATTCAAGAAGACAGAACTCTCTATAATTGGCTGAGTGAAAGAAAATAATGACAACACATGCTAAAAGGGATCATCTTAATTACATTTATAATGTAATTAGATTAGAGATTAGATTACAGATTAAAACATTGGCTAACATCTGGCATTAGCTTTTAGGGTGTTTCATTTGCTGTACAAGAGCTTGCTTTCTGTTTATAGTAGTGTCACTAGCCATGTGGTTTCTCTCAACTTCCTGTGGGAACAAAACCCAAGATTAGTAAATGTTATTAAAACCCACATAATGTTATGCTTCAGCTCTCTGTTTACACTTTTCTCTTCAAATCCTAACATTTTCCAAGAGAACAAACTGAAACAAACTTCTGATGCAATAGTGTAAGAAATATTTGAATTAAATTAAATTGGACCTCTGCAGGTGCATGTTCCTGTTAAGGCATATATAGAAATATTCATTCACCACTCTCCTCTGGATGTCTCACATCTCCTGCTGGAGGTGAGGCCAAAGAGCTTCTGGGATTTGGGTTGACTTCAGGACCCAGTGGGCACAGGTAGCAACAGTTCACAGAGCTATTAGCAGAGCTAACTCCCTGTTTTCCTTTATCTACATTTTGTTTCGGTCCTGCACTGAGTAAGGCTATGTTTGACCCAATAATCACTACCTTCATGCAAAAAGGGATGTATATTTGAGGTTAATTTGTGTCTGCAGTTGTAACAACATAATGCTTCTCTTTAGCATGTAACATTTGTTTGGACATATGTATTTTGTTAAAGCCAAGCTCATGACAGTTTGCCTCTCCTGCTCACAGCTGGAAAGATAAGCACCAATGAAAGAAAAAAATCCAAAGAAAGTGGCAAAAATACAGGATGGAGTAATTTGGTGTCTTTCTTTATTCTTAGCTAATGAATGGTTTCTTATTTTTGGCTGTGGCAGTTCCTAGAATGGAAAGGAACTCTGGCATTTTAATTTATGGCAGAAATGAAATTCTGAAGTTTGCTGCCTTGATTGAATATAATATAATTGAACTGACATTGCCAGACATTGAAATATTACTCTGAGAGTAAAGATGCTGTTGTCAGTATCTGCTCAGAAGGAATATAAAAATATATAAGAGAAGTGTTATAACATTAACAGTTTCTTTTTTCTTATCTCTTTTTTCCTTCTTGGTGGTCAATGGCTATGGTGTAACACCTGTTCATTCTTCTCTGCTCTTCAGTGTGAAGATGGTGACCCTAAATGATGTGAGAAGGGCTGACTATGTGGCAAGGCAAGGACTCTGAAGGCAGGATCTTTTATCCTTTAACTGTTCTTCTGTAGCTATGCACCCATTGAACTCCCCATATTGGAAGTATAGAAAATACCTAGAAAAGAGAAATAGCAATATTGTGCATGGCTTCTCACCCACTTTACTGGATTTTCCTTAATTGAATGGTTCAGGTTCAAGTTTCTCCATGGAAAAAATAGGTAATGTTGTATTGTAAACAAAAATGTATTAACTATTAATTCAAATGTTGCAGTTATTGAAGATGATGCAGAAATATGGAGAAGAAGAGATAATGAAGAAAAGAAAGGCTAATAGGTGATGACAGAGGCAGCAGTAGTAAAAGGAGTACAGCATACAAACCCAGAGGATCTGTTGGTTGGTTATTCTGTATTTGTTAGCTGTAGTTATGTGTCTTGCTTTAGAGAAGAAGCTGAAAATCCAGCTCCACCATGTATTCTAGATGGTGAAATTGGCACACAGTATGAGGAGAGAAAACACCATCTAAAAAGGTGTGATTTATGTTAGGAGCTTCAAAATAGAATGTGGCTTGCAACTTCAGGTCGTGGTTGTTTTTTTCATATATATTTTTTTATATAAACATTTGTGTTAATTGACATGTCTTTTGTGCAAAAATTGGTATTGGTATTCCTAGATTGTTAGAAGAAATTCTGTCAAATGCTTCCTCAGTCTCAGGGTTCAATAGAGCAGAGGTCAGGAAGTCTGCCAGTAGCCTGAGTGGTGAATTATGTATCTAATGAAAGTGTTATGATGAATAATTACTCTGAAAGTCTTTTCCCAACCACATTAGCAAAAAAAGAAAACAACAACAAAGAAAAATATTTGTCAAATTGAAAGTGATGTGGGCTTCCATCTGAGAACAGACAATTCCAGGTCACAAGCTGTGTATGGCTCACAACTGCCCATTTTCTCAAAAAAAGCAAAACAAGCCTCCCCCCTGCCCCCCCCCCCAATGAAAAAACCAAACAAAATCAAAAAACACAGAGAAGAACAGTTTTTCTCTTCATACTTCTGTAGTGTTGGTATATTCAAGGAAGAAAAAACTGATTTCAAAATAAAATTAAATCCTTTGTGGTTTTTTGCAGTCAAGGATGTTTTTCTGCTTTAGTATCAAGTTCTAAATCAGGATTTTCTTGTTTCCAGAAATCGACAACCGTAAATTTGTATTACTTTCTGGCAAAACAGGAAAGAAGGAACAAGGAAATGTAGTGATACACAAATGACTTGCATTTACCTTATGTTTGAAGGTAAATCTGCAAGGTAAGGTCTGCAAAATACTGCAGTCCCTATCAACCCTGGAAGTCAGAAGTCTAGTCACCAAAAAAGGAAAATGTCTTAGAAAAGAGGAAGGAGAGAGCAGGTCTTCAGAGAATATGCAGCAAGTCACTGAGATCACATCTGTAGTCATACAGTAGTGGTGAGATGAACTTCACAAGGTGTGTGCACAGCAGCCTAGTGATGCTCACTGAATCCTTCACACCCCTCACACAACACTAATTATAATTCAGTGGTTTAGCTTTCTGAAGAGATACGTTTAGCAGGGAGGAAGGGGTGACTAAAAATATATTCTAGTGGATTTTCAAACCTCAAAGGCTGGAAAACATTTAGAAATTATTTTGCTTTTAATAGGAAAAAATATTTTAGAAAGGGCAAAAGTAGGAGTTGTCTTTTAGAAAGACATAGTGCCATGAAAATATTTTATATTCATTATTTTATTTTAGTATCACTCATCTGTTAGGGAACTGAGAGTGGGAAGGATGATGCAAAATCTTTAAAATATTTTAAATATAATTGCTTCTTCATAGTGTAGTTCTAGTGTAATTTACCCCTAGTACAATGGAAAGTTAGCTATGATATCTATTCTTCCTTTGTAAAATTTTATTTTGTTCATAAGAGATGCTAACTAGTTTTGTATGTTTTACATTTCTTAATTTTCATGAAAACATCCTCAGAAAACAAAATAGTTGTTCTTTCATAGAGTTTGAGTAGAAGGGATTGTTGGTATCTCAACAGAATGTCCCTTGTTCCATATTTGGTACAAGAGTGTGAACTAAGTGTGCAGTATACTTTCCTGTAGTTGTATTTCCAGAGATGGATGCTCAAACAGGAGCTGTGAATTTCAACTCTGTCCCTAGGAACAGAGACTTGTATGCTAATTCTCATATCCTATAAAAATATATATTTTCAGTGAATGATGCCTTCAGTGAGTACAAATGTTGGTATGACTAACTTGAGTTGCTGAGTATCTTCGATCTCATTGTCAGTGGCAGTTTATTTCCCTCAAATCCAGACTGGATCTATATTTAATATGTCATTCAGCTTAGAAGGATACTATAAAACAGTTACAGCAAAAATAAAAAGGAAAAAAAGCAAAAAAGGAATAAATCCACTTATTCCAATGCAGCTCTATAGGGTCAATTAGAGACTGAGTTTACCCAGAATGTCTCATCTGTAGACTTCCCAGTAAGATAGTGGGATACAACTTAGCAAGATAATATGTATTTCACTATTCAGTATCTCTTAATTTTGTTGGCAGCTTTATTTGTATGTTTTGGCCATTTTCTTTCATCACTTAAACTACATTTATAATAATAATAATATTTATGATTAGAATCAAATTAAAAAATCCATGGATTTACTGAGATAAACTTCTAAAAGAGCAGAGGAGGAATAGATTATTGTGTAGGTTGGTAGTGAATGGTCCCAAAATGAAAATATTCCTAATGAAATTTGGCTCAGAACTATCATCAGAAGAGTTTTCTTTTTCTTTTTCATCTCTTAATAAAAATATGATAGAGAAGTCAAGTCTCTGAAAAGGTTCAAGGTTGGTTCTATCACAATTCAGGCTGGGGCAAAAAATTGACTTCAGATGTTTTTTGACTGTATGTTGCAACTGTATTATCTGAAACGGTTCAAAAGAACATGACTCCTGCAACTATGTGTGTCCATGTACGTGCACGCTTGTGTATCTATCTGTGTACCACGGAATTAGGCTGCTGCTGTGGGAATGTTTATGAGTCTGATAGAGCAGACCACTTTCAAACATTACAACAAGGCTTGACTAAACTGATTTGTTAACACATTTCATACTAACAAATAGGTCTCACACATTATTAACCATTATCACTATATATTCACTACATGCAAACAACTGTTGTCTTTAGCAACCACATCCTGAATCAGTTGTGACTATTCAAAGCCACGGAGCCGATGCTGAGTAATTAGAGCAGAGGGCTATACTCCTTGATGATCTTTAACCTCAGTGATCAAGTTCATCAGGCTTCACAGCTCTTTGATAAGAGAAATGAGAACTGAAGTGGACTGTCTTCTTTCTTCTACAAGTTTCTTTGGTCATTGTCAGTGTTTTATGCTCATCTCTTCAAATTGTCACTCAGCTTTGTATCTACATAACTATATCTATGGATCTGTAGTAGAGGCTAGTGAACTGTTCTGTATCATGTTAAAATCAACCCCTTTAAGGCTCCAAAGGAGACATTTAAAGACTAATCCTGAAACCAGCTGACCACTTTTGATGGAATTTTTACTGGGCAGTTCCTCTTAAGTCAATGGGATTTGAAGGAATCTAGAACCCAGCTGGATCAAACTCCTAATATTCACATTTTTTTGTTTTTCTATGAGTATTGTGGGAGGACTTATAGCTTAAAATACTAGAACATCAAAAGATGAATGAAAAAAAAACCATCAAAAGAAATTATAAATTTTCAAGGTTAATCCTTGCACAATCAAAATATACAAAAGTGCATTGAAATAATTTCAAATGAACATGTCTGAGAGGAAAAAGAAATGGAAAGATTAAAAACAGTGTCACTTTTCTAGTCAACTTATGCTTAGATCATGAGTTTTTCTGGTTAAGTATTCCTTGTTTGATTATGTAACACTAACATTGTCAGACTCGTATTCGTAGTTTGATACCTTATCTGTGACTCCAAAGCAATTATTTTTAATGATGTTTATTTCCAGTACTACTTGCATTGATATATAAGCAGGAAGAGCCAAAAGTGCTATTATATTACTAAAATTATAATTTAAAAGAGGTCTGCTGGTAAGCTCATATGATTGTGGTTATATTAAAGAGAAAGGAAAGGAAGGACAGACAGAAGCAGAAACACTGATGTATTCCATCTTTGTATACCACTTGCTTTAAGATTCAAACTAGAAATGGAGAAAAACCTGCTGAAAGTCCATGGGTGATGATTAATAGTGAAAAGAATAAGGACAACGTCTAAAGTCTATCACTTACTAAGAGCCAAACTAGAAATGATTTTATAAATCATGTCAGGCACTCTTCTTTCTCTCCTGGAATGCGGTGAACCCTTTTCATTTGAGATCTCCATAAAGGGCAGGCCACGAAGGGGGTTATCTTGAAAGCATAGTTTTGGTGACGGTGGCCTGCTACTCCTAAAATCCTAGGTATTAGTATATATACGTGACTAGGATTCAGCTATTGCAGGACTAGAAACTTTCTCTAGGAGAGGAATTCATGCGTATTTTATCTTGGGGATCTTGTTTTGTTTTTAAAGTTAATCTCTGCTGAAGTAATCTCAATTACTTGATGATTTTCACCATGCACCTCCAGTGCCCTTCCAGCAGTGTCATACAGCTGCTGACAGGCAGACGAGACACCTGCAAGACATTTCCTTGAAGTATCTTACAAAGCTTTTCAGATTAGTTGACAGTCTGCCTTGGGGAAACTGTGTTCTCCCAGCCAAGCTATCAGCATTCTGATCCCACGGTGGTGAATGCAGAGAGTCAAATCAAGAAACATAGCGGTCTTTAACCCACAGACACTGTGGATAGCCAGCATATATTTTAAAACAAATCTTGTTTTCCTTAAGCAAAAAACTACTCAATGAAAATAATTTGTAGTCTATAAAATATATGTATGTATGAAAAAGATCAATTAGCAAACATTTCCCACACAGGAGAAATAATAACTATCTCACAGTGAATACTACCTTATACTTAAAGCAGAAAAGGCAAAAATAATACTGATTTATCTAACAGTTTGGTAAATTACAGAAAATCCCATACCTTTATATTATCTAAATCATCTTGCTATACAGGAAGTATTCTTTTTATTTAGTGATTTATTGGTTAGCAAGTATTTCCTTAAGAGAGTCCCATAGCATTTTTCAGTAAGATTTCACTTGCTACAGAGAAAACCATGATGTAATCTTTTAAGAAGTATTTATTCAGAATAAGCTGCCCGCACCATGCTATTCAGAGCATCTGTGTTTGAAAGCTGTAGTGTATAGTTCCAGCATGCAGTTTGTAATTACAGTAATATAAAAGGGTGGTTTACTGTAGACACAATGAAATTTGCTTTTTTTTAGAACTGGAAAGAAAAATGACAATTATGTCTATTATTATTTTGAACAAAGGAAAACTTGAACCATGAAACAATCCACTGTTTTATTTATTTA
This sequence comes from Fulmarus glacialis, assembly GCF_000690835.1. NCBI lineage: Eukaryota > Metazoa > Chordata > Aves > Procellariiformes > Procellariidae > Fulmarus > Fulmarus glacialis. The sequence goes on along the minus strand of NW_009222193.1, from coordinate 313 downwards.
TTGATTTATTTATTCATTTGTTAATTTATTCATTTATTAATTCATTTATTTATTGTCCTTGAGAGTTTATGGGGCTACAGGGTAATGCTTAAAAGTGTTATGCATCTTGCTGTAGCTCACAAGTTTTGGGCCAGACAAGTAAATAATGAAAGGGTTTTCATTTGGTAGAAAGGGAGGTAGTTCAACAGCAGCAATCTAAACTACTTGAGGCCACTGAGGCCTCTTCGTGCCCTACAACTACCTGAAAGGAGGTGGTAGCGAGGTGGGGGTCGGTATCTTCTCCTGAGTAACTAGCGATAGGACGAGAGGAAAT
>NW_009222192.1:14466-34657 GCF_000690835.1 Fulmarus glacialis | reverse complement strand
AAAAAAAAAAATCTTTTTCTCACCCTTTATAAAATAGCCTTTAGAAATAGATTCCTTCATGTCTTTGGAAAAAAGCATTTGGCAGTACCCACCTAATGAAATCTTGCCATTAATGGTTACAGTCTAAACATTAGAAAAGCCTCACTTATCACATACAATATGAAATAAATATCAACAGTCTGCATGTATGCTGAAAAATACCAAAGACAGAGTTGGCTTGAGGCTGCAATTAAACCCATCATACATTTACTCACAGCTGATCTGATTCTTTTTGGTGAATAGGAAAAAAAATAAATTGGGAGACTGAGAAGGAGCAAGATCATTCTCATTTGGGCACAGACCTAGCAATTTTATCAGCATTATCAAACCAGATAACGCTTCTCTAATGCTTGTTTCCTTCCTTCCTCCTCCCCTTCTTTTTTTTTGGGGTGGGGGAGGAGCTCCTACATTTCTCAACCTTCCCCTTTGCTTTCCTACTCATGCTTTCAACAGTGAGCACATCTTTCAGCTGTGTGACAAAAGCACAGGTATATCAGAAAATTGTTTCACATCATGGAGGGCAAAGATCAGAGAAAAAGAGACATTGCTGATAATATTTCACAGGTCATAGCTACCACATCAAATTTTAAAATGCCTAAGTGAATTAGGTAAACACATTTAACTTTTAACTGAAAGCTGGGCCCTTATAAAACCCTAAAGTTTTGAAACTAAGGCAAAGCCCCCCTCCCTAGGGGCAAATACTTAATACTAAACACGAAGACCGGTGTAAGCATTAGCAAGATGAGGATCTAATGCTCTCAGTTGATTGTATAAGCAGAATACAGAACAGAGTGACACCAGAATTACTGTCACTGATTAGGGATGAACTTCTATAACCTACTGAACCTATGTTTTTGCTTTGTCATTTATGCATGTTAAGGTTATTTCTATTCTGCTTTAAAAGAAATGATAACAAAGAACTTAAAATGCTTGAATACGTATAATTTTCTAGTTAGAACCTATAACATTATAAAAAAAACTAATGTGCGAGCTGAACAGGTAAAAGAGAAAAAATAAATTGGTCTAGCAACATTTAAATGATGGCAAATGTAAGTTTAATATAAAACCATATTAGAACAATTGAGAATCATGAGAAGCTGATTTATTATTTATATAGCACACTAAAAGTTATCTGTAAAGGAAATTGTGCAATATGCAGTAAATTAGACAAAGCTGCACTATAAATTGGGATTAAATCTTAAACTGGTTTTAATATTTAATACGCTATCATGACTCACACTTTCAATAACGGTTGTTCAAAGTTCAGGAAGAAGCTTGAAAGCAGACAGAGGACGATGAGTTGCAAAACCTCGCCTCCTGATGATACAAATTAAATCAGATCATCTTTTAATTGCCAAAACCAGACAAAACTAGCACATGTTGAGGACCTGGTCCAAAACTCACCAAAGAGACTGGAAAAACTCCCATTAAACTCAATAGAGTTGAGATCACAGTAACTGCAAGTTACATAAATATTAGGGCTAGATAAATTATATTACACAGGAATAAAATAATTACAAATTCACTTGGTTTATTTTTAATGATTGCCCCGGTGGAACACTGGCAAAATTCATCCTTTGATGGGAGCAAAAATGGCACATTAAAAAAAAATAATTATCCCAGAGGAACGTTCAGAATTATGCTGTTTGACTTGAACAAAGTCAGAACTGAAGTTCAAGTACCCATTTGGATTTCAAACTACACACTTAAGTAGGCAATATCTGGGCATGAAGTGACATGATAATATTTTTTTGTAAGTGTGCAGGGTGCAGGAAGATGGGTTCTTATATATACTAGAATGCATTTCACAAGTTTATTTATGGAATTTTACTTATGGCCATATGGAACACTGATTTGAAAGGTTTTGACCTGCATAGCTTAGTCCTGCCTCAGATATTTGTTATTTGCACTACTGCAAAAAAACAATTGTCCCACTTATGGTCTACACACTGTGCAAAGAAAATAAATCAAAGTCCTTGACCGAAAAGGTTTATAACTGAAGATGTCAAACAACAGACAAACAAAACCAGGGACAGTTCAAGGAAACCATGACACAGCTTTGGTCAGCAATTTAGTCAGTGGTCTCAGCACATTGGCAGTCTAACTCCTGTCAGGAGAGCTTTAAAGAAGAAAATGTTTTTGCTTCATTAAGGGTTACATACCATGTCAAGGGCAACAAGGAAAATGCACCAAAATACTACAAGTAGTCTATGGAGGCAGTTGTCAAGCTGGGGAGAGAAGTCAAGCTACTACGACTTCCTAGAAGATGACAGGAAAAGTGGGATATGGCTTCACAGAGGGAAAACAATTAATATTTCATTCAGTGGAGTAGGAGGAGACAATCACATAATCTAGGGTATGATTTCAGCAGCAGTAGTCTGAATGGAAATGAGTGGGTGATGTTATTGGTCAATACCAGAGAAAAGGATGTTGCACTACTAATCAAGACATTAAATGGTACGTTATCTGCACAATACTTAACTTGTGGATTACTAAGAAAAGTCATATCATAAGTACGCTTTATGGAAAGAACTTGCAAAATTAAGTATATTTGTATCTGTGTGTAAGAACAAAGAAAAGTCAGGGTAAAACCACCACATACTTCAACTCTTCTCTAACATATTAAAATGTCAGATGTCTAAATGTATCTATGGATCAATATGCTGAATCAGTCTGGCTGTCAGTAATATAGTTGAATGGTACCACATTAAACCAGTTCTCTATTCGTTTTTGTCCAGACAAGTCCTCAGGAGTTTTGTTTGAGTGCCTGGGCCACAGTTTAACTCCTCTGCACTGCTCTGCTTGATGCAATATCATTCCCCCCAAAACCATAAGAACTGTAAGTGGAGTAGATTTAAAAAGAAATATTGTAACTTGCAGCTTAGACTTTACTAATCTTTTTAAGGTTTAGGTGTTCTGCGCAGGAAATCATATTTAGTTGTCTGGAATGTTTTGAGCTGCTTAAAATGCCTAATTGTCATTTTGATGAATGTAAAATAGGCATACGGCAGATAAATTTGGTCCACAGTGAATTGGCATTACAAACGATAGTACTTTCTAGCACTGCCAGTGTAAGAAATGTCGATTTTAATTAACACTTTACTTTAAAAGACATTGTTTTGCACATGACACATTAGAAAAGGTCTCTATCTGCGTGAACTTCAGATTGCTGTGCTAAGCAGCGTGGCTAGAGTTTTTTTTAAGCACGAAGGAGAGCCTCTGTTAACAACTCTCACGGGGACATTGCTGTTTTTTCTACGGTCACCTGGTTCTAGGACAGAGTTGCCATATTAAAAATGTTTCCATCACACAAGACAGCTGCCTCCTTGAGTCACTTCAGCTCTTGTAGTTTATTTCTTCATTACCTCTAAAACTAAGTTTTGTTCACAGATAGTTATGATTCTAGTCAAATGTGAAACAAATCAAAAATTATAGTGTGTTAATGGACTATACCGTTACTTATCTGTCTTCTGTCAAGATTGATTAATTTAGCAGACTGTACACTATTAGTACAATATCTGGGCCTAAATAAACAATGAGAAAGATGATGTTACCAAGAAAAACAAATATACAGAACAAAAAAACCCCTGAGTTCTCGTATTTTGGAGATACTTAGGATTTTTTTTCCTCTGACTTCGGTAAGAGGTTTAGACATTACACTAAATACATTTTTCTCATTTGTGACAGCCATTCTCATGAAAACCACACAACAGTATAGCATCTAGACTGTATTTGCATCTATCTTTGAATAAGTCCCCTCCCAGCTTTTATTTACGTCCATCCTTGTCACAAATATCTGAAAGCCAGCAACAGTGTTTGGGAGTTGGCCTCCTGTAAACGTATGGCCTGACTAGACTGATTTTTATTATCTAGCAAAACTGGTAAAAGATACGAGGATATCTTTCATTCCCAAAGCTATCTAGTCACTTTATCTGTCATTGAAAGAAAAGTGACAAATTCTTGGTTCTTAAGGGAAGGGCAGATTAGAAACTAAAGGTTTCCATGAAAAGTACACCATTCTCTTTCTGCCTTATTAGAAACCATGTTTATCAGGTGCTATTTATCTATATATTTCCCCAAACAATATTGTAACTAAAGGTTTATTGATTTCTGGAGAGTACAGAGTACACTCCAGACTATGAAAAAAACCTGCTGTATTTCATTTACCTAAAGACATCTGCTGTTCAGAAGGTAAAGGGTTGTAAATTAAAATTTCAGATATTTTCTGCAGCTGCTGACTCTAGACTCAGTCCCAGGATAATAACTAACTGAAACCGTACTTAACAGCATGAGCTTGACAGCAATGGGGACAAGACCCACTTTGTCACTTTCACAACAACTCCCTCCATAATTAGCCATTTTAAAGGCTATTCCTGCATACTAGGACTCCAATGGAGTACGTCACCAGGTAGACAGGGCAACTGGGCCAGGCTTGTTAGAGCTCCACTGACTTCAACATTTGGCTAGACAAATCACACAGGGTGGAATTTGGGATGTAGCTCCACCTCTACCGGGCTATGTTTGCTGCACAAAAATAATCACATAGCCTCTCCTATGGGAGAAGAAACTCTGGGAGTGCTTCTGTGTTTGTTCCCCAGGCCAACATCCACAAATCCCTCTCACTACAGATCAAAGTGATAGACAAATAGTCCATTAAGATATTTTCAGATGTGTATTATTACTGCTTTATTGACAAAATATAGCTCAGATAAATGTAAGCCAGCCTCCTTACAGGAGAACACACTCTGAAATGTATTTCTGGTGCTGATTATAAATACTAAAGATAATTTATTTAAAAAAAATTCTCATCAAGAACATATCCAATCTTTATCATGATATGAAAAAACATTATGATTTCCAGCCTGGTATTACTTTTATGAGTTCCATTCTTTCTTAATAGAAACTTGAATAAAAACTGGTCTGGCCAGACCTCGCTATTTTATTTCTTTTATTGTAACCATTAAATCAGCTTTCATTTCATTACTCTAATTGTGCCTGGGAGCAGCAACTGCCACCTTAAGGCACATAACCTAATTTAAAATGCTCACAGCTCATTCCACCTTAAAATATATTGCAGTACTTAGGATCAGCACAGCAGGTCAAGCTATACAACAGCACTGTTGTGATCAGAGGACTTTTTGGCAGTTAAATCAGGAGAAAGACTGAGGCAATGTAAAAAAAGTAACATTTCTCTTGCTTAAAAGATACACAGCAGTTGACATAACCATTTTTTATTTGTACCTTAAGTGTCTCCAGAGCATTCTTATTTAGGTAGAGATTTCTCACATAAGGAACATTTCTCGGCACAGCACACAAACATCTAATTCACTAGGATGATTTTTACCATGGGGATTATACATGTAAAGAGCCACCTTGCTGGGCTGTGAGGGAAAAATCCATAATGATGATATATATATCTGTTTGTGCTACTTGTGTGGGCCCCTTCTCCCATTGTTTCTGACCGTCTCTCAATCTTTATCTATTCTAAGCCTCCCTGTAAATTGCCTATTACCTCCGTTTTACTGGTGGGGAATTGAGAGACACAAAAATTAAGCAACTACCTAACATTACAAAGGGGTGCAAAGACAGAGCTGGGATTTAAATTTAGGTCTCCTGATTCCCAGGTGAGTGCTCCATATAAAAGGTGCTGTTGTACCTACTCCTTCTTTCCTTTCTCATTACATAGTTAACAGACTTACCAATATTTCTACATCCCCTACAGCATTGTTTCTAAAAGACTTTCCTCTGGCTAAATTATTCCAGCTCCTGTAAACAAGACCATAAGCTAAATACCCTGCTTGAAGAGACTAGGGGCAGATCTTCATTAGCAATAAGTGCAATTACAAAGTCTTGTTGTAACATTGAATAAAGGGGCAAACCAACAATTAGAGGCTTTAACATCTACGAAAAGACCAGAAGCACATCCTACCTACCTTGCATTTGTTAACTGAAATCCCTGCCTACAATGCTTTGTAAGCCGGTGCACAGTCCCTACCAGACCAAAGGTAAGGAGGCCAGGGACACCAGGAAGGAGACAAATCCAGGAAAGAAATCAGGATTTGTGTGATACGCAAGGTCTAAGGGAATTCAGTACCAACAACTGATGATAAATACCTGCTACCTGATTGTATGCCTTGGAGATAAGAGTGCCATATTTTCCTTTGTCTTGCAGCGAATCAGCTCCATAGGAAATAACTCGCCACCATTCCTTGGAAGGCACCAGCTAAGTAGCTGCTCATTTCACTAGCTAAACAGATACTAATTACATCTCACATCCAGAGGCAGTGATAAAGGACCAAGCAGTTATTGGATTGGACCTATGCAATCATTGTATCCATTCCACTTACGCTGCTGTTTTGGATATGAAAGAGCAAGAGATGCATCAGTGGATCTTGGCCAAAAAAAAAAAAAAAAAAAAAAAAATCTTACTTTGGACATGTACTACAGTGTAACAGCTGTGTAAGTACTTGCATAAACATGTATACATACATGTTTCTAAATACACACACACACCTCCCACCCATCTATAAAATAGATTCTCAGGAAAAGTACTCAAACTTCTATTCAAATATGTGTTCAAAAAAGGAAAAATTATAAATTTCAAAATTTCTTCAAACCTTCTTTTCACAGATATTTTTAAACAATTTTTTCCCTTCAAACAAATCAGCATATTTTAAAAATTCTTCAGTTGAAGTGTCATTGATGAAATACTCCAGGCTCAGGAACTTCACTATGTGATAAGAATGACTTAGCTGTTAGCTTAGGCATTCCAAAATGACAGTTTTCAGAAAACCCTGATGCTGTTTTCATAATGTAAATCAAATGATTAAGCAGCATATGGTTATCCTGTTGTTATGACATAGCGTGTGTATCTTTCTTTTCTCTGCATCAATACCATTAGAACTTGAAAAAGGCACTCATTTAAATTGGAACATGAAAAAAGCACTAATTTAAACACATCATACATATAATGTGCAGGCGTATATGCATATACATAAGCTTGATACATATTCCATCTGACATAACTTTAACCTGCTTCAGAGGTAAAGATGCAGTAGGTCAGTGGAGACCCAGGGTTATTCCATCAGCCAAACTGCTAAATGCTTCCAGCATCAGGTCATGGACTTCACATTATATTCGGAGCAGGAAGAGGCTACCTTTCAGAATATGGCATATATTTATTTGAATTCCTGATTATTAGGGGCCTGATTCTCAATTGTTGTTTTTAGACTTTGAATTGTTATCCACAATAGTGCCACACATGGTGAAAATACTTTGTCTAAACTTTCAGTGGTTTCCCACAAATATTATTGATCCCACCTTCACATCCTTTGATGAGTATTCAATTATTTTTACAAAGTGCAACAACCCAGGCAATGGAGACACTAACCAATTGCCTCCATAGGTACTTCAGGGGCAGAGGTTGAAAAAGCTACTACAACTCTTCCATATCCGCATGACTGCTGTAATCTTGCTATCCAGCAGTGGGACACGGCTATCTTCTCCCTCCTATTGACTGTGTCTTATGTGTGCTCGGCAATTTTAACAGGGACTTTTAACATGCAATTTTAACAGGGAATCTTCAGCAATAAAACCAGCGGATCATTAATCTTCCCCAGATCTTTTCTCTGAGCAGCTCTGGAGCAGAATACAAACATCTAATCCATGAGGATTATTTTTTACCGTAGAAATTATATATGGGAAAATGTGTCACATAAAATCTTTGTGATGCCCTGGTGGTAACAGGGTGTGGGGGAGAATGCTTATTTTGAGAGTGTTGTTGGAATGTAAATGAAAACCAGAGTTACCTAAAAAGGCATATGAACCTGTGAGCATCAGGGCTTTTAGCCTATATTCAGGCAGAACTGGCAATCATCTCAGCAACTGGCTGATGGTTTCTGTGATGCAGTAACTTTTTTGTGCATATTGGCAGCTTGCTTCTAAACTAAACTTTGTAACCCAAGTCTCTAGCATGTTTAGAATTGCAGATGTGTGTTCTGAGAATTTGCAGTGTTTGCCAGAAAGACACTATATGATATTAGCACAGTTGGTTCTGAATTTTAAACCCAAATCTGATGTGCTATGACTCACAGCCTCAGGAAAGAATTAGATGAATAGCTCATAAGGGGAGAGATGCCGCCTGAATATCTTTATAGAGGAGATATGCTGAATAATAACCATCATCTCCATACCACAAGCTACCATTCTATTTAGGATATGGTGTGCTGCTATACAAGCAGAGAGTGCCACACAGATAGTCATATCTGAATTATCTTTAATATACCTAGAGTACCAGAAATCAATGAAACTGCAACAGCACAGACCTCACGGATGGCTTGTTCTTTCAGTTCATGTCCAGGATGCCTCACTGACACCCTTGGACAGTCCATTCTGAAATCCACACTGCCAAGCAACTCCATAGTTGCTAGATAAAAGCTAGCCCAGGCATCCCTGCTCATGATGTAATCGTATGTCTCATTGCACCATGGGCATAATCTCAAATTAGGTATGATACAATGAAGCAGTATTTATAATATAGAAGATATGTGCAACACTGTCTCAAGCCAGGAGACCTTTAATTTAGATAACTGGCATTTAATTTACACTTTTCTTGTAGCAAAAGTCAATCACATTATCTAAAAACGATAGGTACAATGTGAATCCGGCCCCAAGTAAATCTGGGAGGAATCTCTATAAATAAAAGTATTTAATACAGTTCTGAAAAGTCTGGATCATCTCATAGACTATGAGTGTTACTAAACCTAGAGTGAGCTTATTTTCAGGGTTTCCAGATTACATCATGTGATAGGATTTGCATTCGGTATTCCTCTCGCTTCTAGGGCTCAGAACCATGATAGCTTCAAGAACTTCAAGTAAACTTGTCTCCAAAGAATTATAACACAGAAGTGAACAACAGCTTGTGGCATTGTAAGCCTTGTGGTCCCATGCAAGTCAAACTGCTCCAAGCACCACCATTATAAATCTTTTTGAAAGACCCAATAAACGTTTGTATAAGCTGATTATAAATCACAAACCTTTTAATGACTTACAAAAGCACACTGCTTTGCATAGGGAGAACGTGCACTTTCATTTGGCTAACTTTACTACCTAACTAGCCTCACATCTGGAACATCATGATTTACGGCACGTTCTTAGCCATAATCCTGTGAAAGCAACATGGAAACTGTTCCATTCATTCTGCATTTCAGAAGACGCCCACACCAAATAGTTAAATAGTAGCTGGGTTGCTCCCTTCTGACTTCTCATGTATTTTGAGTTTCTTTTTTACAGTGAGAGGCTTCATGGCATGATTCTCAAATGTCCTGAAGGAGAACATCAATATTCAAATAACACATTATTTGCTATATTTACCACAATAGTACCTAAAATTCCTACCAGAAATTGAAGCCCCACTATACCCTGGTGCTAGAAAAATACACAGTGTAAGGCACCCTTGTTCTGGAGAGTTGTATGTTAAATAGCCCAAAAGGACAGACAGAGCTTGGAAGGGAGAAGGTGGGTTAATGTGTGTTTTGCAGCCTTTTAGGGATGGTGTGGTGTCTCAGTGTCTGCTTACCTCTTTCTTCCTCTCTCGCATTTCTTTATCCCATTGTCTTATCAGATTCACAGTCAGCCTCTGACTCAATCTTTGTGCATAGGAGAAGGACAATACTGAAACATTCACTCACTTGCCTTCCAGTTTCTGATCACAATTATTATGAGAAGACAGGAAGCTACAATAGAAATAGGTATGTTTTAATAAATATCTGGCACTATTTCTGGCTCTGTACTTTTACATCCCTGTTAATGTTTCTAGACTATACCCAGGATGAGTTTGTGTGCTAATGCTTGCAGATTTGGCTCGTGAAAAACATCTCCATAAATAGAATTTATCCTTTAAACATCAGTCCCTCTCCTTCCCTGCTGTGCAGCATGTTTCATTTTTCACAAGGTGCAAAAAGAACCTACTGATGATAATGTCCTTTTGCTCCTCTAGAAAGGGAGACTCTTAAGCCTCTTCAGCAAAATATGTCCCTATTTAACAAGTAACTGAATAAATGCAAACTCCATGGGGCTTTGCTTAATGGGGCAAGCAAGTACTTCTGTTCACCAAAGCTGAAGAAATCATGGATGCTAACTTACAAATACTCCTTTCTCCTGAAGTTCAGTTCTACACATATTCAAGGAAATAAACTCGGCTGAAAAAATACAGTTTTGCCAAAAAAAAAAATTCCCCAAAATTTCAGATTTTTTTCTCCCTTTATGTGCCTATTCTCTCTTTTTTAAAGGTTGTATACATAGAATAAAGTGAACAGTATCTAGATTTTTATTTTCTTTTTTCTCCACCTTTTCTTTTGTGATGCTGAAATTTTCAGCCATTCATCAATTCTTGCAAAGATACAGAATGGAAAACAGAAAAACGAAGAAATAAGAACAGGAAGGAATAAAGCAGCAGGGAAGGAATCCCAGTACCTCAACAGCAGGAGGCAAATAAAACCTGAAGGCCTCAGTAACAAACTAAATATACTAAAAATACTTCGGTATATATTCATAAAGTGGTTTTTCACTAGGATGAAAGAAAGACATGGATGACTTTTCATCAGAAAGTAGGCTGGTGTGAAAAGACTTAACTGACCCCATGAGTACAATAGTGCTAATAAACCATACCTTGCAGGCTTTGCCAGTCCCATATAAACTACAGCAAAGCCTTCATGACTCAAATACTAAACTTTCAAAAGAACTTTTGTTTTCTCCTATGCTGCTCACCTAAACAGAATGATTAGTAAACATCTGCAAAGGCACTTCTTGTTTCCCTTTACAGCCTTCCTTAAAATCTCCAGTGCTGTAATGGACCTACAAAAACAATGACAGCTTGAATTGGACAGCTGAATATCGACACTGCTGTATTGCATCTTAAGAAATATTGTCTCCTGGGTTATTCAAGCTCCTTCATAAGCATCTGTGGTCTTTTTCTTCTCCTGAGAATGCACGATTTGGGGAGAAAAGACTGGATTTTTTTACAACAGTTCTTAGTACAAAGCACCTAAAACATGAAAACAATAGCAACAACACCTCAAAAACTCCCATTTCTTACCGCACTGTCATATTTGGGAAGTTATAATGAAGTTATAATTTCTCACCTGCATATAGAGGACAACCCGGAGAGCACCTACAACACCCATGGTCTACAACAGGTGCCAAATGGCAACATTCAAAACCACTTCCTTTCAGCATAATCTGTTGTTAAGGATCTCTTGGATATTATTTCGAGGCTCATGCCAGAAGCTGCAGGGTCCAGAGAATATATAATGTGTGGCAGTGTAATAGAGAGTTCTCCAGAGAAGTATGGTTTCCGGAGCAAGGGGGAAACATTAACCCAAACATTTCTAAGGGAAAAAATTAATGGTGATAAAGTGGTAACAAGATTTAGTTGGATAGAACTAATTATTCATGTTAGGGGATGTGAGCAAGGGCTTGCTTTGGCAATAAGCACACTTACTGAAAGAAAGAAAGAGTAATAAGCCCAAATATGTGCTTGCTTAGAGGAAAGATTTTCAAAATTCAATGTATGGAAGTAATTAGACTAGAGAGAAAATTAGAATGGGAAAAATGGCGCCAAGTCACTTGGAGTCACAGTATAAAAAAAAAAAAATGTAGATTCTCCTTGTTCATGACGTATCCAGTGGACTAAACATCCTATTTTCTGATCAATCTTGCTTTATCAAAAAGACATTTATTTTCCAGTCATGAATGACTGGATTCAATTAAAATATAAGCTCACCTGTCAATTAAATTAAAATAGAAACTCCCTTGACATTCAGAAATAAACATTAAAGATCACCAATTACTACCAGAGGCTGCTATACTTAAAACTATTCATACACAGGAATAGAATAGATTCTGTCACTGGATGAATGTAAAATGTGTAGTCTCTATTACCCTGTTAGGGGTTAATTTAAAGAAAGAGAAAAATGATAGCCCTTTCAAAGGTCTAAGGATTTTTTAAATTTTTTTTTTCTTCCAGCAGCAAATATTACAATAGCAGTATGATGTATACATGCAAGGGTATCATAAATTATAGGGTGACTTAATAAGGCAATAGGACGTTGTATCTACACTTAAAACCTGCTAATTTATTTATTTACTTAAACTGCCATTTCATTCAGTATAGCGAAGCTTTGCTGACATCTCAACTTAATTTAGCTTACTTAAATAGAACTTTGTTATATTTAAATATAGGCATCCCTTAGTTTCAGGCTGACTCCTAGCTTATTCCACGTTGCTAAAAATAAAGATAGATATCTGTTGATATATGTAGTCCGAGTACAATATTTCCTTATGAATTTGATCTTGAAGTTGTACTAAAACACCTTTTTTATCTCCTCTGGAGGAAACAAATACTAACGTTACTTCTCTTATAATTCCTAGGACCTACAGAAAATACAATACCTATAGCATAGATTCCCAAAGGGAGACTCTGGGTTACTGAGGTTACTTACTGCAGCTTCAATCAATACCTACCCTTCAGTCACCTGTTGTATCCTTCAGCTGTTAAGGACCTATGTCCATCGTGTGCTGATGCTTTTTTGTGGCATGATCTATTTATCCTACTCCTGCAGAAGAAATGCTCTTGCTCACTGTCTGCTATCAGGAGAGACTTCCCTTTAGCAGCAGCAGGGACAGCGAGGGATATACCAATGGAAGTTGGTCTCTCATGGGAAACTTTATTCCTCAAACAGTATGAGGATATTAGAACTTTACTAGGATTTCTCAACTGTCAGGAAGCAGAGCTACAATTCCCTTGTTAATAATAAGTGCTAACAGATACACAATGGTCTTGGAAAGCAGTGTGATATTAAACTGCTTGGAGTTTGTTATTGCTGGGCTTTGGGTTTCTTTTCTTTTTTTTTTTTTTTTTTTTTTTTTTTTTTTTGCCTTTTTTTGTGTGCTTTTTTTAAACACAGACAACAAAAAGGTCACTTCACGCTTCTCTGTTTTTCTTTAGTAGGATTGTTCTTTATTCCTTCCATTCTTCTATTGATCTGGGGGGAGAGGAGGCACAGAGGCAAAATGACAAATAGGCTGCATTCATCCCTTCCCTTCTGTCATTTGTTTCACGGGTAAATGAGTAGAAATGAAGACAGCATGTTCCATGCCGAATACTGAGAGCATAGAATATGGCCTCTAGCTAAAGCACAAATAATTTCTATGCATGATGAATCCTTTCAATAACAAGAGCCCTGCTAATGTGGGATCAAATCACAGTCATTAGCTCTTGGCACCGTTCATAAAAAGATGATATAGAAATCCAAACAGCATCCAGCAGTAGTCCAGTATCACACTCACTAGCCAGTATGTCAGTTGGTAATTTACTTTTCTCATCAATGTGCTGATATAATTAGAAAAAAAGCCGTCTGATAGGATAAACTCCTCTAAAAGCAATAGCCTGCTGAGGAAAATGATGGATCATTCTGAAATAAGGGTATAATTCTATTGATGGATGAATTGACTCTGGAACTATATCAAGACCTGTAGCCCTGTGTGATGAGTGATTTTCTATGGCAGGTAACAAGCTTTTGAAAAAAACCCCCGATTTTCCTTCTTTTTTTTTAAAAAAAAAACCAAATCTTAATTCTGTAATATATAATATCAATATGTAGCACGCACATTACTGAAAGGGATCATCTCTCCCAGTTGAACAAGTAGATTCACAAATGTGAATTGTAGTCACAATTAGCTATTTCCTTGCTTCTGAAGCAGTAAAACCATGCTTACATGGGCAAAGTCCTTTACATTATTTGAACTGCATGACTTTTATAATAATTCTCATTAAATGACAGAATCAAGAACAGAAAAAAACAAGTTTCTTATTGAAGGAGAGCAAGAACTTTTTACCTGCTTTCTTTTCTTATTTTGTCTTTATATTATGTCTTATACAATGCTGTTAAAGTTACAGGTAACTACAGGATAGTGTATTATTTAGAAGCCCATCAAGAGCAGACTTGGTAACCTCAAAGCAAGAGGAATGCACACCTTCTACAAGAGACCCTGCTGTGAACCAAGTTCCAAATGTACAAAATTGTCTCATCACCAAAGCTTCTTTAAAGTCACTGCAGAACTGACACTACGCACCAGCTATTCTAGTGCTTCTTATTTTCAGTCAACAGTGCCTTTTGCAACCATGGTAGTCATAGAAGGAGTCACACTTACTGCATCAAAAATACTTTCAAACTGAGTTCAGGCTCTTTGACTATGATCCAGAAGCTTTACATAGTCATTTAGAAACACTTCTCTTTGCTTCAAGCCATCTTTTTTCATTTTTTTTAAATTTTTTTAATTTTTTTTTTATTATAGTTAGTAGTTATTTTCCCATTTTAATTTATAATTCTATTATTCAGTATTTTATCTATTGAAAAATTTTGTTTTAATATCCTGCAATGTGTGAATTATGTATTCTCTTAAAATCCCCAAACAACTACTTTTCCTCAGTTTAAGCATACATGGTATTTTTAAACAGTACTTTCTTTCAGGGATTTTTGGTTTTTTTATTTGCACTTTCTTTTAGCAATTGTGCATCCATAAGGATATTTTACATTTCATTCTTAATGGATTTTCTCATGAAAAGAAAACTAGTAATTAGTAAAGAGTTCTTAGATGGCTGCTTTTGTATTCCCCATGGTATTGTTCTTTAGGGAACAGCGTATGGTAAAATAGATACTACCACTTTATAAATGAGGTTCCACAGAAAATTAAACTTCAGCCTGTTTCACATTCTCTTAGTTCAGATAAGCGATGTCCCCCATGTATATATTTTTTGCCAGTAAATGCACTAGAATAACTACTGCTTCCATAAATTGTCAGTCTGCTATTGGATTTACTAGTTTGTTAGTCTGTTCAGAGTTTGTCAAATAGAAATGGACTCCATTCATTACCCAACTAGGCTGTGGAAAAATGCTAGTTAATAAATTCTCTTTAAGTGCCAGCTGAACAGTAAGCATTGGCCATGCTGCCCACCGGTGTATATAGGGAGCCCCCTGTTATCATGTTTGTGACCTTTATTGACATCATGGAACATGTAGTTCTCATTCTACTGAAATCAAAGACAACCTATTAATAAAGAATGGCCTTCCGGACTGTAACAAAAAACCTGCTGACCAAATAATTCCAAAAATCCTTGATGCTTAACTAACTCCAGAAGAGTCAATAACATGAAAAAACAAATACTTGAACAAAGAAGGAGACACTACAACTGATTTAGTGTTTTATTTCAACACGGAACACTGCTTTTTAGATCTAGAGAACAATCTAAGATGCTCAGATTTGACTAGCCCAGACTAAGATACAGATTATACTCTCCCAGGCCAATATTCAATAACATAGCAGAAGAGACAGAAGGATGGTATGATGATTAGCTGGTAACTTTCCCTGTTCTCTGAATTACATATAACACAGTCTTGAAGCCGTCTGTATTAAACTGAGCCAAAAAAGAGGATCAAGTGGAATAACATTTTAAAGTTGAATCAATACATGCTTATTTTGAAAACAAGTTTTTATGATGCTGCCATATGATCTCTTCTGTAAGAGGATACATGTTCTGTTCCAAACCTCTTTTGCTGACTTTCTATGCAACCTTGGTTAAAATTAGAAGATTTATTTGGAAGTAAGTTCCCACTGATTTTTATATTTGAAAAGAGAATATAATTTTTTTTTTAAACACCTTGACTTTTCCCTCATTAAAAAAAAAAAGAAAAAAAAGCATCAACTTTTCCTTAAAAGCGTAACAGTTACCAACAGCAAAATATTCAACTGAAATAAAATAGAATATGATAGACATAACAAACATCTAGGACATAAGATTCTTGTTTGAATCTCTTCATACAGAAGAAAGCACTATTCACATCTGAGTAGTTCAGTTTGAGACATTTTTCAACTGTGACACTAATTTTGATCTGTGTAACAAAGAACTGAACCACCATTTTCCTTAAGCTCAGGCACCCCTCCCCGGTGGTCTTACATGTCCTTCCATGCTGTTTCCAGCCACTATTACCTGCAGACATATCCAGGGCCTCTTCTGACACAGCCACACCAGCAACAATCATTACAGCTGGCAGGACTCAAGAATTTTTGTCTCTGTTAGGTATTTCTATCTCATTACAAGGTCTGAAGAGGGAACCAGTTTGTGTTCCAGGTGCATTAGCAGAATACTTTAAAGAAATCTATTCTTTTTATTATACTTGTCTTGCTGCTAAAGTTATAAAACAACCGGGCATCATCAATGACAACCATTTAATACATCTGTACTTTTTCTTCTGTAGTTATACCACAGAAAGTGCATCAATACAAGAGGATTCTAACCAACAGAAGGGAAATACAGTGCCTCTAGACAGCTGATTGCAGGTTTGCGTCCAATGACATAGCATTTAGAGAAATATAACTACTTCTGTATTTAGGAACATCGGATATTGTTCTGGAAACTGCCTTAGTGATCACTGTATCTAGCTCTCCTCTGTTGCAAGCTACCATATCTTACAGGTTCCCTCTTAAAAACTAGTATTAATTTGCAATAATGTAATATGAAGATCAAAATTAGAACAATATTTTCATCTTCTATTCAGTCAGTTTGTCTCATCTAAAAGAAAAATCACAGCTTGAGCTGCGTAATCTCAGCAAAAGGTAAATCTCAGTTTATTATGTACCAAGACTTCCTAGTAAGCCATTTGGCTGAATTAAGTTCATCTTTCCTTTTTTGTTACAACTCATGTCATGACATTGAAGGTCATGCTCCTTCATTTCTGTCACTTTAAATTATGCCATCAATATCATGAAGTGATTCAACAGAGAATTTAATAAATGCTACAGAATTATTAAAACCATACTAGGTGGCTGCTTTTCATATAGTCATGCAGTTCCTTTTATGATTTCAGCTAACACTTCACATTCTTAACAGGAAAAAACAGGTGCCTTGAATATAATAGGAAATAAGTTGAGGATGCAAGTCTGGGGAGGAGTAGTAACTTGAATTCCAGTCACGCCATGCCTATAATCATAGCAATAGCACCATGCATGCGTTCATTAAGGAAACATTCAGTTACCCTCTTTGCAATCAGGTTTAAAATGATTTAGCTCAACACTCTATCCCCAAAAGCATACATCTGTACTAAAATAAGAAATAAATAATTTAAAGGTATAAATGTTTATTGAAAACATTTGCATCCGACTCAATCAAGTGCTTAGTTGTATACTTTTCAGTAGGACTATTTTACTTCCATGTTGTTCTTTAGTTTTTAAATGAGAAATTTAGGTTCCATTTTTTAAACAAAGCACCTTTCTGTTTCCCCCACCTTCTGGCAGATAGTCCCAATCTAGTTGCTAGAAAATGACTCAGAGTTCCCCACTGGAAACACAAATTGAAGGTATAATCCAACTGTAAACACACCATTTATGTTAATAGTTGTGAAAAAACAACTTGGAGAATTAACTGCCACACAGTAGCATAACATGTGTGCTTCCCTTGTCTGAGAAAGTAGCAAGTACCCTGGGAGAAGGAAATAAAATAGTATTTTTCATGTGGTTGTAGATTAAGATATGGCTCTTTTCCACAGGTTTAATTATTATGGTGTCAGATTCCCATTTTGTAATTTCTCTTCCTTAATTGATTCATATTTCTATTTTTGAGTTAAAATTCTGCATCCAACTACATGCATTACATGTCCCAGGAAGCAGAAAGAACAACTGATCTGCTGGATGCTAACTATGACTTGGTAGGGGTGAACCATGCATAGGATTGGATAGATCTTTTATTAAAATCCTAAAATTAAAGGGTGGGAATAAACTTCATATGACACTGGAAACGTCTGCATGGAATAGCCTTTTCAAAGCAAGCCTGACTCATCCAGCAGAGATGGTGCCTACTATCACTGAGACCAGAAAATCTCCATCAGATTGTAACAGATTTCAGCAACATGTTTGGGTCAAAGTAGGTCACTTTGAATAGGAGACCTCTCCAAGCTGACACCATCCAATCTTTCCTCATGTAAGAAATTGGCACAAGCACTCCTAATCTCTGCTTGTTTCTCTCTTGTATCACAACCCCACCCGTCTCAAGACTCTGCACAGATTTGAACTGTTGTAACATCATGCATCATCAGTTCCTGTTCAGTTGTAATACATGTTTCATCTAAGCCCAGAACAATAAAACATGATGGAAATACTCTATATTACTCCAATCTATGTGTTAATAGCATCTCTAATAGCTGTCAGGGGAGGTGCAAAAACATTTTTCTTGACTTTGCTACTCAAGATTCAAGGTGTAATGGTTTTCTGAATATTTCTGAGTAGCAGAAAATGAGTTGCCACTCCAGGCTGCTTAGAAACCTTGCATTAAGATACTGAGTAAGTCTTAACTCCTCCAAGATCCCAAGGAACTAACACCCAAGGAACTAGATAACTTGTTCCAAAGACAGCTAGGCTGCTCCCATATTCACTGGCATTATTTGGTAAGTGAGCATCAAGAAATGCCGTCAATATCGGAGCAAGTTTCCCAAGGAGGAAGCAGTCGTGGAGGCAGCAACAGAATCAACAAACCCCTTCACCACTAAGTCCAGGGATGCATTCTTAAGTAGAGTTTCTACTTTGACCTTTTCCTAACCACTTAAATGAAAGATGGGGTGCGCGATTCATATTTCCTTAGTGGATTAAATATTTAGTCTACCAACTTCATCTTCTGTTTTTTCTCCTGCAGGCTTAGACTCCATCTAAGGTGAAACAGTTAAATGCATCGTGGTTCCACACTGAAGCAGGTCATGTATGCTATGACACCTTCAGCGTTAATTTTTAATGGTTTAACAAGTTCTAAAAAAATTTAAGTTTTTCTTTCAATGTATCATACTCAGCTCTAATAATGCCACTGCAGTATGCCTTAGAAAGCCAGGTGACCAATTCAGTTATCAACTACCACTGTTATCAGTCTTCATTTTTATTATGAATATGATATCTCAGGACTAGAACCCATTTTGCTAGACAATGTGCAAATACATAGTAAAATTTAGTCTATACACTAAAATGCATAATAAAATTATTGTGATTAATTCCTTTTTCACTTGAACCATTATCCACTATCATGAACATATTGCGTTAAATGCTGCACATACATATTATTTCCATCCTAAACATTTAGACAAAAAATAGAAAAAACAGAGAGTAAATGGGAAAACAACACTACAATTAATTCTGCCTCATGAATAAGGAGGCATGGAGAGAATAAATGACTTCGTTCAAGGACACACACACACACATACAGAGACAGTAAGTGGCAAGATTGGGAACTGAACTTAATTTCCTGAGTCCTACCTCAGTACCTTAACTACAAAACCATCCATCCTTTCAGCCTATCTGCTTTTATTTAGACTAATTTGTTGAACACCCAATCACAGAAAAGCTATAATAAATGTGCTTAACAAAAGCTATTGAGTAAGGAAAAGGAGGAGAAGAGGAGCCTCCAAAATAAGTTACAGAGCTAACCGTGTGTAAAATTAAATGTTTTAAACCTTTTAGTTGTTTAAATAATATTAAATATACATACAATGTTGTGGGAAGTAGGAATATCAAGGCAGAAGAACCTTTCAGTAGTGCTGGAGTTGGAAAGGAAAGAGAAAAAAAAAAGAACTGAATGTAGA
Organism: Fulmarus glacialis; assembly: GCF_000690835.1. Lineage (NCBI taxonomy): Eukaryota > Metazoa > Chordata > Aves > Procellariiformes > Procellariidae > Fulmarus > Fulmarus glacialis. The sequence continues at coordinate 14,942 of NW_009222192.1, read as the reverse complement.
GCACAGCAGTGAAAACAGGGATGCGAGAAGAGGAAGGGGAAAGGGAAGGCTGTGGCAGCAGGACAATGAACGAAAGGCTGCCTGAGTAATCTGCAAAAAAAAAAAAAAAAAAAAAAGACTTCACACAGACATAACCCCTGCAGCCCACCTTGGCCAAGGGATCCTGCTTACACTTTTCAGGTAAGTGAGGTCTGTTGGTCCTTCTTCCTGCCTCTCCCACCTGGAATTACATTTTTTATCACTGCAGCTTCCAGCAAGATTTCTATCGTGCTGAAACACTTCTTTTAACCATCACTTCTTTGCACAGGAAGGATAGATCTTTACACCTTACATTTTCTCTCTTCCTAGTGTCACGTTAGGGGATGTTCAGTACTGCTAACCACTTACTGCAGGCTTTTTAGCTGAATACATAGAAGGAAAGGAACAGCACAAGAAACCTTCCCACTGCCTCTTAGCAAATTTTGGCTATTTTATCC
>NW_009222192.1:0-14444 GCF_000690835.1 Fulmarus glacialis | reverse complement strand
TTCCCTTTGCAGCTAAGAAGTCCCGTATCTCTGGGGAAACAGGGTTTGCCTCAGATACTTTTATATTTGAGGTAGTTGAAGACGACTGAGTCAGACCATGGGATCTACAACTCTGTGCTTGCCTAAACTGTCAAACAAAATTTACTCTGACAATGAAGAATTTACTTTTGCCACGATTTGATTGTAGTCAGCGCAACTCCTCCTATGAAAGGCATTAAGGATGCTTAGATACAGTCAACTTCACAAAATAAAAGCCTAGATTCAGCACAAAACAAGCAGGCAAAATCACCTCTGTAACCGTTTGGGTTGAAGTTATGAAGTCACCTTTTATTTAAGACATTAGTGATAGGCCTTGCAAAGATTTTGCACATTGGTCACAAGAATATTTAAACTCGTTTTTGCTTTCCGGATCACTCACACTCGAGGTTTCATTATTAGTTAAATTTATTAGATGTTGAAAAAGTTCCTGAGATACTGCAGAGGGAAAAACATACCACTGTACATAAATCTATTTTTCAGAATCATTGGTTGTCAGATGTCATATTGTTCAGATCTTATTTGTTAAAACTGTTACAGAGCACTTGCTCTGAGCTCATACCTAGCAGCTTGGCATACAGATATTTGATTCAGTAGTCAAAAATCCCACAAAGGAAATTCACAGCTATTAAGGAAAACTTTGCTGCGTTTATTCTAAATTGTATTCTTGAATATCTCTGAGCATGCAGCTTCAAATCTAATTGTCTGAGGGACAAATTAGAATAGCTATATAGGATTAATGTTTCATTATGAAATATGAATATGCTAAAATACTATTATAGAGAGGATGCTTTATTTTTTCCTGATGAAAAAGGTAGATACAATGTTTTTAAACGTAACTTGAAATTTCATTATTTTGCATCCAGAATATTCCAGCAACTTCCATTCTTTTTTAGCACATGCTATACTTTTTTTGTTCACTCTATGATCTTCTCAAAATCATATAGTCAATCATTGTGAGCTTATGTATTTAGTTTCTAAAGTGCATGAGAAGAAAGCAAAACAGACATTTTCCTGCTTAGGAAGTAATGACCATTAAACTACCTGTTGTCTTTCTAATTACAGGCAACACCACTTTAGAAAATTAGAAGTAAACAAAGCACAAGGCCCTTCTTTGCCTCCCAGTCAAGCCTCACCTCCAGAAAAAGCAAGAGAGATCCTGCAAACCTTTTTGCATATGTGTAACCTTTATTCATGCAAGTCTTAATAAAGTCAGTATTTCAATTATAAAGCCAGCAACTATTCACATGTAAAGTTTTACAGTACTGAACCCACTAAAAAAAAATTACAATGATGCAGAACCAAACTGTATGTATTATAGGCTTATGTCTCAAAATCTTTTGAATTCATTAGCTCAGCAATAAGGCTTCCACTGCATGCTAATGATTCATTCAATGCACCTTTCCTGAGAGAAAGAACCAAGTCAAACACGTTCCTTTCAGTTTGTTTTTAAAGAAACATATACAATATATGTGAACTACATACAGTTTTGGACCTCAAGGAAATAATCAGGAGTAACTCATTGGGCGGTCATATTCTGCAGGGAATCTTACACAATGAAGAGAAAAAACTCTGAATAATTTACACTAAAATCTGCTTGATTTACAACCTTCTATCGCTGTGGGAGACAGTGTATGGGAATGAATCCTCACAGTAAATCTACTTTTAACAAAAGAAAAAGTTACTAAGCTCCAAAGACTGGCCAGGCCCACTTAAATAATACCTAAATCCCAGAGCCTCCAAGAAAGAAAACAAAGACAGAGCTCTTACAATAGCTGTTTTAAACTCTACAGACTGGCTATTCCTATCTGAGTTATCACAATGCTGTAATGGATCTGGGCCCCATTGTGTCAGGCACCGTGCAAATACAGAACAAAGACTCCCAGGCCAAGGATCTTGCACTCAAAGTACAAAACAGAAAAAAAGATGGATAGAAATGAACACTAGAGTCCAAGGAAACAAAACCACAGCATTAGCGAGGGCAGGAGACTCAGCATTACAGCAAGCCTTGCTATTGTTAAACTTTGTGTAGCAAAGGAGAGTTTGAAGGACAGCAGAGGAGGAGGAGAGGAATGCATCTTTCTAGATGTTTACAAGGAGCCTTTGTCAAGCACAAGAGCAGCACAGAATAAAGCACAGAGACAGTCTGCTTCAACACCTCATGCTGAGGTTTTGGATGCTGGTATCACAGGCCACTGTTTGAAACCCTGTATTTGAAAATTTCCACCAGTTCTGAAGGCAAATGCTTAGACTCTTACACAGGCAAAAATACCACTGAACAAGCAAAGCATTTGCCAGAAGATAGAATGAGCAAAAGCTGAGCAAGACCCTCAGGTGGTGTAGCCTAAATTTTAGAAAAGATTCCTTTTTAAGGAATCTGGGGACATGTAAGGCAAATTTGGCTCTGTTGAAAAAAACAACCACAGTTTAGGCTCTTAATATCCTACTGTTTAGCAGGAGATGAATTCTTGAATATTCATTATCTTCTTGAATTGGAATGAGTGTTGGAAAATGAAAAATCAGGAGATGTCAGAAACAGGGAAAACAGCCAGACTTCCTCTGTGTGAAACATATGTGCTAGATTTGTTGAAAAATGAGGAGAAAGAAGTTTTTTAGATTACAGCACATTGGTAAGCTATTTACAAATACAAAACTCACGCTGAGACCTTTGCCTTTCCTGCAGTCTATTCTTTGAGATCAACTGAGGCATTAATTACATAAATGACCCTGGCACTAACAGCCATGTGCAGAACACAGGGTGCAGAGATCATCCTCCATTTGGGAAGACAAGAATTTGGTCTTCAGGAAGCTTCTGACTGCAGTCAGCTATTGATATTGGTTACTGTTAGATGTATACAGCAGTTATTTACACTGCATAAGTATTAAATGAAGATATCTGCTGTTTATGGGGATGAACAATACAGACAATAGCCATGAACACAGGAAAATTGTTTGTTATACCTGAAGAGGCAGCTTTCTGAAGGTGCTCTATAGCCTGAGAGGCTGGAAAGGTCGTACCTTCCCTTCAACAGAAGGCTCAACCTACTGGTGTGGGGTTTTTTTTAAACCTATCTTACAAACCAAATTCTTAAGGATCAACTGCCAAGGATCAGCTTTGGAAAGGATGTTTATTAAATTTCCTCTTCAAATACAAAGGCGTAAAAGACAAAAATAAAGCGAGCGGTTGAAGGGATGGAATGCAGTACAGGGTGCTGATGAGGATGCTGAGAAACGAGACAACTAGGAATTACTTTCCTCATACAGTACATTTGGCTTGTATGCAAGGTTTCAATGTCCAGGTGTGGCTTCTATAGACTGTTTTTCTCAAGGTACAGCACTTTTTGAGTCTGTTCATAATTACTGTGGAAAGGCTCAGTAATGTACCTTCAAACAAAGCAATATAAAGGAAGTGAGACAAGCTTTGGAAATATTTGATGCAGACTAGTAATATAAAGACAAATTACATTTGAGAGGCCTAATCCAAAGCAACATGGAATAAGGAGAAATTTCTCTTTACTTGAGTATGATCTGAATGATCCAAATAATTTTTCAAAGGCATATACTTAGGGGAAAAGGGAAAAATGTAACTCTGTTGTAAAGTCAAGTTGTATGGAACATTTCTGAGCTCTTTTGCAGCTAGGTAGGTTTCCCTGCAAAAGTTGCTTTGAGGAGTAAGGGTTCTTTCTCTCCAGCCTGTTGTTTTTACTTCATGCAGTAATAAGTAGCAGTGTCGATATTTCTGTGCATCTGAATGCCTGTGTGTGCACATGGGCATCTCTCCCAATTCCTTTGCTCTTAATATGGGGGAAGGACAGACCAAACTTATAATTATCAATATTTTGACCAAATTTAAACACATCCTTATTCACTTTCAAAACTTCTAACATTCTGCATACTACCATGGACAAATACGTATTTCTCCCTTAGCTTGACTTCCACCAAACACCGTAGTTCAAGTTTAGGTTCACATGGAAAGGTCATAAAAGATAGGAAAAGGCAGAGTTCATATATGTAGAAATTATGTATATCACTCAAAATGAGGTTTGCATATCTTTTGTTGCTGCACAGTAAGACAGAATGGCTCATGGCAGAGAGCCCAAAAGTCAAGAAGTGTAACAATTGCAGAGGGATTGGATATAAATCCCTTCTTATTTGGAAAAAAAAAAAAAAAAGCCAAACAAAACACCAAACACCACCCAAAACAAATCAAACCCCCAAAACCCCAGCCCCTCCAGCCCAAACCAAAAAATACTCAAGGGATAGACTTTTGTCTGTTTTTAAACTACTTTGAGATCTGTTACTAGAAAGCTGCATCCAAACACTAGATATTGTCATTAATACAGATACAGCAGGGGTCTTATAGTTGTTGTTACACTGCTTTTCAAAGGAATATCCAGTTCCCAAATTTAAAATATGTTGATATTTTTCATACATACTAACAAATTTCACTTAAGAGCACTGATGAAAGAAACAAGAATTTCCTGTGGTATATTCTGCACAGACAGTATTGCTTATGTAAAGTCAGACAGATGAACTGAGAATAACCTGAACTTCTTTATCAGAACTGTACGTACATAGGACTAGAGGCATTCAGACATAGCATTCACATTCAAAAAGTGCGTAACTCTTACACTGTTTAAGGTATTCCATAATTTTGTATTGCGGTTTTAAATGAAGGTATTTATGAGAGAGAGAAGATTGGCATTCTGTATTTCTTATGAAATCAATTATTTTATGCATTATAATTATTCTGACTGGAGTTCTGGAATAGCCTCTCTCCCTTCCTTGGGCATTCTGATTATCTGTAGGAAAAAGGACATGGGTGTTTTAAAGGAGATATGTTTAGATTCTGCTAAAATACCATGACAACCTTCAGAATTATTCACTTTCAAAGCTTTTCCAGAATAATCTGTAAAGAAACATCAAATATTTCATACTATTATGCAGAAAATGAAAAGTGTTCCATTTCATGCTTAATTTATTTTGTAATTATAAATCTGTTGGTAAACAGTACCATAATAGGCTTTACTTTGTGCCTGTTTATGCTTTTGAACTATTTGAGTCTTAATGCGTTTTCAATACAAAGTACATGATAATAACTATTCTTGGAAATGACTGGCTAGATGGGTTCATCCCAAAGTAAATTCTAGCATTCATCACATACACCTGCTAGTAAGGGACGATTTAAAAAAACAGATAGAAAACAGTCTGGCAATTTTTAAACTGCAGAACAGAAGTAATCATTTTTATAACTAGAACAATTTACTATTAATTCTACCATAACAATAGTCTTTTCAGAAAAATCAGGAAGACAGTTTTCAATTGAAACCACTTTTTGTATAAAAATGTTAAACTAGCATATAGGTGACATCTCACAAAGCCATGGTCTCATATTTTACTATACACTCTCTGATGTACTCCTGAAATAAGAGTTTTAGGTTTCTCCTGACACATGAGTGAGTACTTTGGCTTTCTGTTGCTCTTTCTGGAGTTCACAATCACTTACAATAGTGGAGGTTGGTATTTAAACATTTGTATTACCAAAATGAAAGAGCGTGAATTCATTGACAGCCTACACTGTATTTTAGAAGAGCATCTTTCATTCTGCTTCATTGTGGCAGTACATCCTTCTCCTTAAAGCAGGAGTAAGCACTGTCCGTACAACTATATGCAAGTCAATTATCAAAAGAGCCCTCCTACTTATATATGTATAATTAGAAATACATTTCAAAAAATAGTCACTCTTCTATGAGTCTTTGCTCATGTCTGCATTCAGTCTTTATTGATCAAAATATCATCACATCCTCTAATATTTCTAGTATAGAGTAGTACTCTGTGTAACTTCATATTTGCCGAGTTGTTAACAACTTTACCCCCAGCCCCCACAAGGGCTATGGATTTGCACAACAGACAGATATTGGAACTTCTGTACCAGCAAAAACAAGCATAAATATTCGCAAGAGATCAGGGAGTCCACAGTTCGGTGACAAGCATTAGGAAAGACAGGGGTTTGTATATAAGATAAGCAGTTCAGTTTATATGGCCTTACATACAAATTCACCGGGTTTGGTATTTCACCTTGGGTGAATAAGAAAGTTCAAGTAGTCAACTCCTTTCCACCATTAAATAATTTATCAGCACAACTGCACAACAGACTCTAAGGCTCTTCCATCACTGTACCCTAAGTAAAAAAGGAAAGCCTACTACGCTGTATTTAAGCAGAGCAGTTACCCTTTCTGAGAGAGTGACTACATTATGAATACAAATTTAAAGACCAGTCTAGGTAGGTGGTTATGAAGTAGAGCGAGCATTGTGGCAATTTCTCACTGAAGTCTGTCAAGACTGCGTAATCCTGAAGATATGCTTTTAGTAAAGGAGATAGCAAGCTAGTTGTCACTCAAATAAATCAAAACATCAGCTGCATAGAGCAATTCTAACCACAGATGGGAATTCCCTTATAGACCTCCCTCTCCCAGCAAATCTGCTCCTAAAAAACAGTCAGAAAGTGACTGTGCAATTTTATAGTGAAATACATATTTAAAGTAGTCTGTAATAACAAGAAGAGAGTGCACAGGTATGTAGATAAAGAACCTGAAGTCGAAATTTGAGTGAGAAGCTAAGGTACCTTTTCTATAAACACATTGCCCGCAAGTTTAAAAAAAGTCTTACAAATATTGTCCTTGATTTTTAACAGAATATTTTCTAGAAAATAATTTAACAAGTAATCTTTCCAGGTTTACGTCTTTCGATAATCACTGTAGGGGTAAATACCTTTATTATATATAGGTACCTTTCAATACACAAACATCTGGCTTTATTTGTCAAGTTCCAGTATGCATTCTCTATCTTTTGTCAAGTTTTAAAATTGGTTAAGAGAATGCTTTAGTTCTCATTTTGTTTCTTGGAAGTATTATTATACCTTTTGATGTCATGACTATGACAAAGTTGAAAACTGTATTTTATGCAACTAAGTTCTGTTATCTAGACTAAGGAAAAAACCAGCTATTTATAAGATCAAAAGTATGTATTTTCATGTCATCCTAGTGCAGAGTGGTAAAAGACTGAAGTCTGAGAACTTAATTGTTTTTCTAGGATATGATTAAATGATTTTAATTTATACAGCTTACTAACATACTTATAATATTAATCAAAATATTATTCCGCTTATAACAATAGCAATTAAAAAAAAAGAAGTTGCATAATTGCAAAAATTATTCACGAGCACATTGTTGTACCAAGTAATCCTACTATTTTAGATGAGGCCAACATTACTTTGACTTTCCTCATGAAGTCCAAAAATTTTCATCATCAGCTCCATAAATTTTCCTTACCAAGAAGCGATTACCCATTATTCATAATTTATTATTCACCTGAAAAAAAAACCCACAAAAAACCAAAACTGTAATTCAGGCAGAAGCTTTAAGTAATTGATTACGAAAGCAATAGCAGAATGGAAAAAGGGAAAGGTTTTGAAAGCATGATGGGCAAGTCAGTGTTTAAAGTCAGTGACAATGGAGCTCCTCTTTTCTTTTGTATTTAATTCCATCCTTCCATGAACTGCAAACAGAGCACTTTTAAAAACAATTGATAGCACAATTTACCTACAGAAATAACAAACACATTTAGCAGTTATGCCTATAAGTATTTATCTGCATGTGTGTATACAAACAAAAACAATTAAAGGAAAAAGGCTATTTTACTGGATAATTTATTTGCAACAAATCATTCCGCTAACTCCTTTAAAAGTTATTAAAGCAATTCTAAATTATGTATTAATAAAATATGCAAAGAACACACATGCTTTCTCTGTGTTTACACAGTACTCAGTACACAGAGATCCTGATGCAGGACTAACAGCTTTTACTTTTGTAATTTTTTGCCTTTGCTCTCTTCATAAGAATAGATTTACTTCTAAAAACCTTAATGGAACTGTCACTACACTATGGAATTAGCATTAAGAAAATCTTTCTATACAGTTATAAGGAAAATTTCTTGGTATACTATGTTTACCGCAGTATTTTCAAGAAAGGAACCAAACCTTTGTTCAGTGGAAATGCTGGGAATGATTCCAAGAAAAAAAAAAAAATTATATATCTACATAATGGCAAATTATTTATATAAACATATATATTATATATATATGGGACCACAGGGTTATGATGGACAAATAATAAGAAATTGAAGATGACATCAGTAGATTAGGTACTGCAAATCTGAAAGCATTCTTTCCCCGGAAACCGGAAAACTATGCATCAAGAGAATTGTTTTTAATATCAGTATAACACACCTTCTTAAAACCAAATTTCAGAAACCAATGATCTCTGTGTGGGTCTACGTTAACTACATAGTTAATATTTCAAAATTTCCTGACTTCACAGGTGTCATCTGGGCATCTAATCGCCAGCTTGAGGCTTATGCTGGAACTATGGAGACTCTGTAATATCTGGAATCTCTACAGACGTCACAAGAGCAAGACAGAAACACACTGCTGCTTCCAGACCTAACACACACGGATTTGTTGGCACATGTTCAGAAGATCATTTGAAATTATGGAACTAAAAATTGGCCCTGTCAACTTGTAAAAATGTTGGGATCAGTAAACCAAAAGCCTACCGTGCCTTTAAAAATTCTCGGATTTTCAAAATATATGTGGCTTTCCAAGACCTGCAATCTTGATCCCTCAGACAGGACACTGTTAAACAGAAACATTATGTTCCACATGCACAAGAATCTTGATGCTTAAGTTTCTTATTAAACAAAATGTGAGTTATAAATTTCACGCGTCTTTGGGCAACACAAACCCCACAAATTCTACCTTACTATGGGACTGTATGTTCAAAATGTATACAATATTTCAGTTGGATTGATCAAGAAAAGCTCTAGGTTTATTTTCCCTGTAGAAAAGGGACCTACCCAAGTAGAAGGTCATTTTAAAATCCTTTAGGCTGTTCATTTTGAATGATTTTGTCATGAGAAATTAATTTACAGGCTTATGGACTTTGCAGAAATGATAGATCTCTAAAGACTTTTTTAGCAGTGAATAATGAACTTTGTCAGCCTCCTCAACACTCTGAATGATTTAGTTTCCTGAATAAGTGAGGCAAGTGGTAGTCTTATCTCTACACTGAGGTCAAACAACTTCTGATTGGAAGCAGCAAAAATAAGAGACAAAAACTTCCACTTTCTAACACGTAAGAACAGAGTGTAAGACCACATCACTGTTTCTTGTACAGGAGCACAGTTTGATCTTAATGTCTTCAGCAGTAATTCTTGAGAATTATAAACAGGGGACCTGTGCTAAAATCTGGCAATGCAAAGTAAGAGGTTTATCTCCCCTCCACACTGAAGAAAAATTATGTTTGAGATCTAAAGGGTGCTAATTTTCTTCATAATTTGAAGAAATCCCAGCATCAAGTTTTCAGTTTTTGAAATACAACCTCTTGTCTTTAACATTAAAGACTTTGTATCTAAATACTGTAAAGACTACCATTTGGGGATACTTTTTTCCATTTAATCCTAACATTTGCATTAAAACCACTGCATTAATGCAAAGCAAATAAAAGATAATTTATATGTCTCTGACGTGGAGGAACGCTTTAGGAAATGTGATGGCCATAATAAGAACTAAATTGGCTTAAGCTCGGTCATAGGCAAAAACCTGAAGAGCTTTGATTGTCCAGGGGTGTCATCCTAAATCAAAATCAGCAGACAGCATGACTGAGGCTAACACCTGTCTATATGTATTTTTACACCTTTATCAAAATGTTGCTCTTTCCATTTCCCACTTTACAGTTCTAAAGGTCACCTGTTCAGTATGTTACACTCTATCCATGTTGCCCCAGTACCATCATGCATTATAAATACCATGATTCTTTAGAATACATGAATTTATAGCCTCACTTTTGTCCCAGAACCAGCTACATTTTGATGAATGAGATCTCAGACTAGATAGGTAAATAGAAAAAGGGTGAAGGATGTAAGCTTGCAATGTATAATTTATTATAAGCGCCACAAAATACCAATGCTGTGAGAAAACAAATTATTGGCCTCTCATGCAGTGACCATGAGAAGGTGATAAATATTTCATTATATAGTACTCATCAGACATTTGAATAGCTTATCTGTCCTATTTATGCCAGCTAAAATGAATTCAACCTATCAGTGGCAAATGTATTTTTAATGTTTCTCTTTACCTTCCGTGGAAGAGGCAGCTAAAAAGTTCATTTTCCACAAGAATTACATTATTCATTACATTACATACTGTAAACTGTTTATTCTTGAATAGGCTTTTCCTGTTAAAAGAGTCCTTTACATCTTAAGGAAATTTCATCTCCAATGCTCATTCTAGTTATTAGGAAGCAGAAGTTACCACAGTTGTTTTCTATGCCATGAAAACATGGTATTTTGATAGGGAAAACACCTATCTCATACTAAACTTTAAAAACATTTGGAGACATCCATGGGGACTTGCTCCTTTGGAAAAGAAAAGCCAAGCTGGATAACACCATTTAAGCTTTTTAAATGCCTCCTTAAATGGAAAATTTACATCATGTTTTTGAGCAACAGAACATCAGTTCTCATACTAAACATTTCAAGATGTCACATCTGTATAACATCATAATTTTAAAGCGTGCTGATTAAACAGTCAAGAAATAAGACATGAGCAATCTGTGATGTAGGGATACCTCAACATCTTAGGATTCGGATGGCATCACAACAAAAGGACCACCCTTCTCCTATTGCAGAATTACCCTTTCAACTCCTTGGAATTTCAGTTCAGGATGGATATAAAAAGAAAACAGAGAACTTGACCTAGCACCTGTTAACAGTGGAGCTTACAGTATGACTACAATATACAGAAAGAGTCCCCATATCCAATAACATGACTAAGCTTTATGCAGTAGCTGAAGACAGAGAATGCACAGGCACACACATGCACTCTTTTCTATGCACATATTTCTATGGGAAGTTTGATGTTCACCACCATGTTCAATTTGAGGTAAGTTTACAGAATTTTTAACATACTTTTCTTGCCAGCACTAATGTGAAAATGGCTATAGGAACTACTGGGAATCTGAAAATAAGGTTGAAAACCTATGTGCAAAACTTTTGACATAAAATTTGGCTCTAAGAGCATATGAGGAATGGCAACCTCTGGATATGTAACTTTCTCAATGATTTTAAAAAAACAAATGAACAACTCATATAGGGAAGAGGTCATAAGTCCAAGTCCTTTTCTAAGAAATACAAGCTTGAAAATCAGCAATTACCTGAAGAAAAAAGGCTCATACCAATTGAATTTGTACCTGTTAACTCTCAATACTGTATACATTTGTTTTCCAACTGAGAACAGAACTTTCAAAGATATTCAGGAACTCCAATAGGGTCATGAAGTTATATAAGAACCCGTTACAATTCACTCATAAGTAATCGGAAGCCATTATTAGTTATGGCCTCAGTTAACCTCTTTGGAATATGAAAAATACTGTAAACATTCACTTTATGTTGTCCTTGCTATTCCTGACTCCAGGTACTATCAGCTTAAGGCCCTATTATAACCCAAAAAATAAGATCAAGAAATTTGAAACTTCTGATGTTAAGTCTCAATTTACTTTCCAGAATTTACCTCTTATTTCAGTCATTCAGGCCGTTAGCCATACTGTTCCCAATCCTAAATATAACCCTAGCTTTAACATGGGCTTCAGATGCCACTATAAATCAGAAATCAAGACTAAAAAATTCAAAAGACATTTATATCAATTCTCAGTTTACCCTTCTGAAACTTCCTGAATACCACGATTCATTCAGGATCAGGAGCTACTAACTGCATCTAGAGTCGGTTTCTAACCCTAAACTTTTCTGAAATGTAGGAACCAGCCAGAAGTAAAGAATGATTCATTCAATTCTACTTACGCCAGACCTATGCTTACATATTTGGATCTTGAATGCATAAGTGCAGTTGAATGCTGCACTTATTCTGACTGACAGCCTCTACTATTCCTAACCCTGTCCTTATTCTGGCCTTAACATTTAGCTTTAGCTCCAAAACAATCTAGAGAATTTAATAAGGAATTCAGAGCCACTTACCTCTCTAGAACTTTGCTAGTACTGCCTGCATTGAGCTTCTACAGATGGTTCTTTTCCTGGCTTTATCCCTAAAGATGGAACGGGCAGGGAAACATGAAGAATTTAGAGTCCTGAAAATACGACTACCAACAGCTATTTCAAGGTTAGCTTTTGGGTTCAGAAATGGGGAGTCCCTTTCATTTCTATACATCTCTGGTATCGTTTGACTTGCATTACTTATAATCATCCCTCTGTTGCCATGGTGCATATCAGGCTCGCAATAGTGAACAGGCTCACTGTCTCTACACCAGCAGTAACAAAGAACACAGATGGCCACTGCTATTATTTCCACTCCCTCAGTGTGTCCTTGTGCACTTGATGGGGTCTGGAAAATGTCTGTGTTACTCCACCCATGTAATATTGACCACCACAAAAGCTGTTGGAGCAGCAATATTAAGATTGAGCACAAAGAGCTTCAAAAATTTCTGCCTCCCAGTAACAAAAACATACAAGCTCTTACATCAGAGACAGAAGGTCCCATCAAGGATATTGAAATGAAAAAAATAGGAAAAATATGCTTTGATAACAAACACCTGCTTAGATGATGCAAACTCAGAGAGTCAACAGTAACCTGGGGCTGTTGATAGGGGATCAGTTCTCTAGTCCTTGTTTGAGTAAAGCCACCATTGAGACCATGAGTAGGTTAGCATGAGAAAAAAAACAAAACAAAACAAAAAAAGAAAGCATTGTGCCAAGAATCATCAGCTGCTAAACGAGCTGATTCATCAAACTACAGCAGAGAATACTTCATCTTTTCATGCTCCCCATATCCCGATGAAACTTTCTATCTTTTTGAGACTTTTCAAAGGCATTCTGTCTTTGCTACATCTGGAAATAGGTTTCTCTGGTGGAGGCAGAGTATTTTGGACACTAGTAAGCAAAGTATGTCCATCAAGCCTAAAAGATAAGACTAGTAAATAATTATTGTCAACCAAGCAACTTCAAGGTATCAAAATATTCTTGTGGGTGAACAAATATTTAAATATCAGAACGGCTTAATTTTTAAAAACTGATTTTGGTATGATGTAGAATTTTTGCCTTTTTATTTTGTGTTTGAATACTTTGGTTCTGCTGCTCTGCATTTTCCAATGGATCCTACCATTAACACTGTTTCCTCTTCTTGTATGCTATATTTTGTGGATGAAAGCACAGGTGTTTCAGCTTCCAATGAAACTTGTATTAACTTCAATGCCAGTAAAATCAGTGGTCAAAGCTCAATTTAAAATTTCTCTTCAAACACTGCAGAATGAGTTTCCATGTGCCTTCTGTATAAATACAACAATTTTCAGGACAAGCCGAATTCCAAGGCTGCTTTAAAACAGAATTGAACCAGGGCTTTATAATGACACCTACCAGCAGCTGTAATTATATTCAGGCCTGTGTTTCTCTTCTAGGATTTTGGTAGACATGTAGAATCTCTCACTTTTGAAGAGCTGTACTAGCTGGATCTTAGCACCGTACTAGCTTTCTGAGAGCCTTTGTTCCAGCTTATCCTTGTGGCAATACCTCTGTTAACAGTTCAGTAGGTGCCTTTGTATTTAAGGAATCTAATGAAGATTTTACTACCAAGTTAAGCTACATCAAGATTGGAACAACAGTTTATCTTCAATCTATCCAAATTTGTTGATTCTTGTTTCTGTTTGACAACAGAAGAAAGCAAAAGAGAGGCAAACAGTCAGGTTTTCTTTAATATGCAAAACAGAGACATTATATCCACTATTTGCACTAGAATTTATGACAGACAAAAGTGTTTTTGAAAGTTATTTTCCTTAAAGAATTGATTTTGCTTCTGATGCCCCATTGTTTTGCATTTATTAGCAAGTGATTTATGAAGGAAAGCAGTTAAATATTAGAAGTTCTGTATTTTTATAGTCCATTTTTTCTCAACAATTCCGTATATGCTTTTGCTCTATTATGAATTCTGAGCTCCGTATTCAGTAATCATTCTTTATGACAACCTAAATATGTACTGTATTATTTGTGAATTAGAGAGCAATTTATTTAGGAATCTCAGAAAATTACTTTTCTTCTAGGTGCTATTTTACAGTCTATCCATTTTCTCTTTTATCTACGATTGCCTCTTCTATGTCACATGAGCCTTAAGAGATATTTCATAGAGATATGAACTGCAGGATTACAAAAAAAAAAATTTCAGGGAAAAGATCCAGCTTTGATTGTGGCCAGAAGGAAAATAAAAGATCTATGAATACTAGGCAATAGCTAAGGAACAAAACAGGACCTTGTACAGGGCCACTGTTAGGGATTATATAAAAAAAAAATTA
>NW_009222191.1:0-20680 GCF_000690835.1 Fulmarus glacialis | reverse complement strand
GCCAGTTTTTTACCCAGCAAAGAGTGTTCTGACATATTTCTCTTTAAAAACTACACTTTTGGAAAATTTATCAAATTCCTTCTAACATAGATTTGAAGAGACACAGCCAACTTGCTGAGTCCCCAGATATGCCTTTCCTAGAGAAAATTAGATGTTTTTCATTGATGGAAATTACATGCATATATGAATTACACTCATATATTAACCTGACTGACATGTATGATCAGTTTATGGAACTAACCCTATGGGCTACTTCTATAAGAAGGACCTTTCCAAATCAAATCCTCAAATGATAACACAACAATTTCTAATAAGGATTTCTCAGTCAGCTGGTACCCTGGAGCTAGTGCTCTTCAGGCACTAATTTAAGTTTTTAAAATTTTTTTAGGCCTCTAGAGTTGAAATTCCCTGTTGTACTTAGAGACCAGGTCAGCACAACAGGCAATTTGAATACATACCCTGGTTTTATTTTCACCATGTCACTCCAACATAACGGTGACAAGGGCAAATTCTGCCCTTACGTGATGTTCATTGACCTTCACAACGACCAGGAACCTTTCCTTTCATGTTAAATCAATATTGTGGGATAGATTTTGCCATCAGATGTATTAACTTGAACATGAGCTGCATGGATGCACCTACACTCAGCATTTCACCCAAACGCTGAACACCACCACAGGATTTTCCCAATGTTCCTGGGCACGAAGGATAAAACAGAGCAACTGTGTCCTGTAGAACAAGGCAGACCAGTCAGCCAGAGTGAAAACATCGCAGGCAGCCCTCCAAAAAACATAGCTAGAGCATCTTGGTTGTCTCAAACCGTGCACAGGAATGCACGGGAGAGAGGGCTGCACACCAGGCGCACGCCAGCGCAGCCAGCGGGACTGTAACCGTGCTGCTCCGGGAGATGCCGGCTGGCTCTGCCGTTGTACGTCCTGAGGACAACCAAGCAGATCATCTAACCTTGATACCCAGGCAGCAGCCACCCAAACGTCAGGACGTGTTCACCAGGAGCTGCAGTCGCTTGCTGGGTGCTTCCTCTTCAGCACAGAAATAGCTGAATCATTACAGGAAAAACAATTGCTAAGCTTCAACTCTTTTATAGGAGTTCCTTATAATGAAAATGCAGAATTGGCAAATACTTGTTTGGGGTTGGGTTTCTTTTTTTTTTTTAAACCTAGATTTTTGAGTCCTAAACAGGCTGCTTTTGTCAGCTTGCCTGACCTGTTCTGTAGCATATTGGATTGGGATTTCATCTTGCGAGTCCTCCAGTGAGACAGTAACTTGTGGCTAAGCCAGTTTGTAACAATTTTGTGAACTAGAAGAAAAAAATGAAATAAATTTTATATTTTATTTAAACAGATACTTGGGATATGATTTGGAACCCTATTAAAGGGGCTTTGTCAAAGTGGTCTGCATGACCCAGAATGCCTAATTTAAAAATGAGGGTGATGTAAGCTTTTACCATGGTCTAAGCTTTTATTGCGGCAGGATCCTCTTCATGTCATCCCTGGTTCCTGCGGCTGCTGGACCGCCGTGCTGCCGTGGGAGGGAGCAGCGCTCTTGGCTGTGCCGCCCGTCCGAGCTGGTAGCGCTTCCCGCCAAGTGATTCGGATGCAGTGGGAAAGGTCAGCCGTCGCTCGGACCTGCTGCAGTTCCTGCTGTGCTGCGCCTGGCCAGGCAGGGAAAACATTCACTGCCACCCGTGTCTCCCACCCCCTCCATGTGGTCTCGCTGGCTACATCTCCCTGGGCACAGGAGACAGATCTGGGGACATTTTCTGGCATGGAGGCCACGTAGCGCAGGGTGACTCTTGTCCATATTATTATACCCTCTTATCCTGCATCCAGAGTAGGAATGGCTCTTGGCCGTGGGAGCTGTTTGGGAGGGTGGTCATTGCACCCAAGCACTACCAGGGACCCTCACAGCCTGGTGGTCCAGACAACCGTGCTCCGGGGTGTGGAAGGGGTCCCTGGTTGTTTTTCAGCTCACTGATATAGATGTAGCTTCTTCAGCCGGGCAGCAGCCCTGCCTGAGGCTCCCCCATCCCACCTGCCCCATCTTCTGCCTTTACAGCTGGGATAGACAAAGGGGCACCTTTAGGGCGTGAGTTTCTTGACCTATTTCAGACGTACTTTTGGATGAGTGGGACTGTGCCCTATTTTCCACCCTCGAGTGCGAGGGGAGCACTGTCTGCCACCTGTGCGGGAGATGCTGGGAGAGAGCCATGCACCTCCCGGGCACCTCCTCGCATCAGCATCTCCAGCCGGGACGGGGAGCGTGGGTGCAGCCGGGGTGGTGGGGCACAGGGCACGCGCCAGCACCCCTCCCCTGTCCCTCCCTGTGCAGCCCCCGGACGCCAGGGAAGGACACAGGAGCCGTTTGCGGGTGGGAGCCAGATATAATGGAGGGATTGAGCAGCACTGGCAAAAAACTGGGAGGGCAGCAGCCAGCAGAGCTGGGGTGGCGGGGGCAGCCGGGGAAGGTGTCTCCTCACGTACCCCATGGGGGAAGGTGAGCGGAGGGGGACTAAAAGGGTGGATGCGCTTCATGGCGATCCCTGAGCATGACCAACAGCAGCGAAGCGGTTAAGGTGTGCGGAGCCCTTTTTTGTTTGCTACATCTGAAAATAGCAGAGCCTTTGAGCACAGGCAGTGCTGTGCTGACATTTGTCCCTTCAAAGCGTCCCCTCCGCCACCCCTTGCCGCTCAGTTCATGGGGGGGGAAGAGCCACCCGCTTGGAGATGGAGCCCCGCTAACGAGGAAAGCCTCTCGAGGAATGGGACATCACTTCCTCGGGGCTGGCCTGCTAAAAATAGCCTGGCGGGGATGAATACTTGTGTGAAACAATCCGCAACCCAACATGATCTGGTACACGCTGGAATTTTTTTAGACTAAAATGAGGCGTAATGCGAGGCAGGCAGGGAGGGAAGGAGGAGAAGCCCGTTGCCTGATTTCTGGCATCTCATTAGGGGTCTCTGGCAGTGGGGAGAGAGGGGCAGATATCTCCAGGACATGATCCAGGGCAGGGCATGGGCTTGGGGACCTGGCCAGCCCTCTCGGGGTACATAGCTCTTGGGGTACCCAGCTCTCTGCTTTAAATTTTTTTTTCAGCAGGATCCCAGAGAAAATTTTTGTGCTGCAAGACTACACCAACCCATTCACCAGGAGCTAAAATACCATGTGTTATTTGTTAACCCTTGCTGGTAAAGAAACCACGTCTTCAGTCAGTAGGAAAACATCGCAGCTTTTCTTGCAAAGAGGCAGACTGAGCTCCCAGAAGCTGCCAGATGCACATTTTTCTCACCCCCTCCTAAAATATCACTGTAATTTTAATGTACTCAGACGAACGAGCAGTTGACTAAACAGACATTCATTATAAAATTCCTATTAAGAAAAGAGACACTTGGAATAATTTTGATTGATTTACTTGGCAGAGTTTTGATAGCTACTGAAAAACATACTATTCATGTTTAGGTGAAAAATAAATGGAGTCAAATAAGTGTCACTGCATAGTACTAGGAGGTATATACAGCCACATGTAAAAATGCATAAACACAAACATTTCTGTACAGCAACTTTTCCTTTCAGTCTGTATAGAGAAACACTGGTTTATAATATGGGGAAAATATAAAGCAGACATACATGCAACAAGGACATGACAGTTACATAGGTCCCACCTGCCTCCCAAGAATTACAATAATAATAACAATAATAATAATAATAATAATAAAAGCCTTTTTCAGGGAAAAAATTTGAAACCTGGAATGTTTTCATATTGAGGTTTCCAGAGAGCTTCAGATGTCAAACGTATCTGAAGGTGATTTAAAGGCTTGATTCAAAGCCCTGTGAAGGCAATGGAAAGACTCCATTGGTTTCAGTGAGCCTGGGGTCAGACCCAGCTATTTAACCATGATCCCATTCTGCCCTCCCCCAAAATCCAAAGTTGAAGTCTGCAGATAAAAATAAACAATCGTATCATACAAAACTTTGTATATAGAATACAAAAGGTAACCGTTGACTTTTTGTATAAAATACAACTTTTTGATAGTATATTTATTTCACATATGTATAAATATAACCCAAATAATATGATTTTTATTATTCCTACCAAAATATTATTACTTTTTGTGGTTTTTTTTTTACAAAAGTTTACAAAACAAATAATTCTTTATATTTACAACCAAATACTGCGAAGAGTGCCCGGTCAATGATGAAAAATAGACTATAAGGGTAGTGCACTTAGCCATTGCAAAGAAAGAGAAAAAAGACACTAGCTCCGTTCAGATAGAATTGTTCTGAAGAAATGATATTGGATTCAAGTTTTGGTTGCAAGAGTCTTTCACAAGCTCACATTTCAAATGCATCAGGCATATGTTTACAGGACTGCAAATGGCCTCTACCTTTGTTGAACTTACTTAAGACAGGATGAAATTTTGATCCCG
Source organism: Fulmarus glacialis (assembly GCF_000690835.1). Classification (NCBI taxonomy): domain Eukaryota; kingdom Metazoa; phylum Chordata; class Aves; order Procellariiformes; family Procellariidae; genus Fulmarus; species Fulmarus glacialis. The sequence goes on along the minus strand of NW_009222191.1, from coordinate 16,235 downwards.
GGGATGGCACTCACAGCCCAGTGTCTTCTCAACTCCAGGCTGAGGCCAATGGGACTGCCTCAGCTTTGAATCCACCACTGGATGATATCCTGAAGTCTTGGGACCAGCTCCTCAACTGAACAATTTCTTTACGTCATTTGAGGATCTGGAAAACAATCTGGTCTTAATACAGAAACCAGTGGTGGCTTATTCAATGGCATGTGAGGGTAGTTGAAGTTACCAGACTTCAGTGCCCATCGCTCATGATGATACTAACTCAGCCTCGGCCTTAGTGTCATCGCAGTCGTCTGTTCCTACCAGAGCTTCAGCAGTCACTGCTGACCTGCTCATGGACGGGGCGTGTGCCTGTCTGTGAGACAGATGAGCCGATCTTCCCTCCACTTTAAACTCATGTAGCTACTATTTCAGTCTAGTTTTGCACAATTTATAGGGGACTCATTTGTTAGATCGCGTCTGTATCTCTCCAAACTTAGGTGGGGTGCCAATGACCCGGGCTGAAAAGCTCTTTAAGGACTTGGAAAAATTTGTACTGGCGTATCAAAGGGACCGCATGCACCCCAGCCAAAACTGGGGAGAAGAGGGAGCTTTCTGGGCAGCTGAGCCACCACGTTACACAATGCAGGGGTGTAACTAGTTGGGGCAGCAGAAGGGACTCTTCAGCAGGCTCTCTTGTCCCTGTGATGAAAAACATGTCTGGGAATGAACAGCATCACGGACCAGCCTGCCTCAACTGGCATATCTAGCTAAATGCCCACGTTACACCTTTCCTGGAGGTGCTGGTGCTCGTTTGTGTGACGATGCTTCTTGAAACATCATGAAAAATTGTGCCCACGTGAAATGACAGGGTGAAATGACTGGAAAGGCCTTATTAAAACCTCTCTTGAGAAATAGGTCAGATAAGTGCAGAGGCTATTGTCAAGTAGTCTACTCATCCCACTGCCGCTAACAAGGACGAATAAAGCACTTGCACGGGACAGAGCAATGCCTCTTGGCACCGAGGCATCTGAACGTAGGCATTGTATTCCTTTGCCACATCTAGTTTTAGCTAATTCAGAGGAGGCTGTGAAACATGTCGCACCACATCATTTTAAAGAACAGCATTTTCATTTGAATTGCAAGATCTGTTCCCATCTATGAATCCTCCTGTCTGACTCACTGCGGAGCTGCTTTATAGTGACATAGCACCTCCTTCTGATGCCCTTATTGACCAAGCCTGTAGGAGAAAATTTAACAGTCGAGACTGTTCCCTGGCACTGAGGTGAAGCGGTGTGGAACAACCTGTATCCTTACTGCTCTGCTCTGTTAGCCTCCGAGGCAAGGTGGCTGCAAACTGTCTATGGGAATAGTCCTTGCCCCAGGTTAACTCCCTAGTGATGCACAGAAATTGCTCAGGGCAATGTTAGGTGGGCCATCCCCCAGCCCGGAACAGATGATTGAGTCCAGTGCCCAGAAATATTCCCCAAAACTGTTTCATTTACCAGCACAGATGTGGCTGAGTGGAGCCTCCTACTGTGAGTAACCCAGGTGGTTATAACTGCTGCGTGCTAGCTTCAGGGGCAGAGCCTCTCGTACTCTGCCCGACGGAGGCTGTGGGGACCTGGGCCATCATTGGACCTCTTTCAACTCCCCCATATGGCAAAGGGAAAGCAGGATGGAGCCAAAATGCTGTGCAATCAAAACGGTAGCCTCTCCCAGACAGAGATGCTGGCATTTCTGCTGGGGTAAATCTGTTCGATAGAAGAGGACTGGGCTGAACTACCTGACGCTCGCCGTGGGTTAAGATGAAAATGGGGACAGTGGCTTAGCTGAGCCACTTCATGCATTTGCCCTCCTCTAAGCTGGACTGGGAAAGTAGTCGGTGAGGGTCAAATCGTGAGCACCCTTCTCACTTAAGTTGTCCATTAAGTCACTGGAGTCCCTGGGGTAGGGCAAGGTGGCAAAGTGAGGATCCTGAGCTTTGGTGTAGTTCATCTCATGTTTCCCTCAATGCCCCAAATGATTGTGCTGCTGGCAGGACAGTAGCCTCCTCTGATACTTGCTGCAAGCACTGATGAAAGGGAGAAAACGAACGCTAGAGCACACTGAGTCACGCACCGGATGATCTGTTTCCTTCTTCCCTTGGACGAGACCACTTACCCTTCTGTGTGCTACAAAACATAGAGGGTTTAAACCAAAATCATCGGGAAAGCAAATGTGAGTTTGTACTGTGTAGAAGTAAACAGCTTTTGTAACGCAATGAGATTTACACAGGGCCTGATGCGGTCAGGGCAGAGTAGTCCCGAGGAAGTTAAGGGCTGCGAACACGATGACTGAAGAGCTCTGGACCACTTGCGCTCTTGCTTGCACTCAGAGAAATGATGTTCCACAACCCATACCACTGTCTGGTGTTTGCGTGTGTGGGAAGCTAAACACATTTTTCCACGCAGCCCTCGTGAGAAGAACGGATGGGTTTGCTATGTGCTGGGCACTGACGTGGGGAACGCACCCTTCACGTGTTCTCACTCCTTTGTGGCAGGCATGAATATCACTTATGTTATCGTTCCATCAGGGGAGACTTCAGTTTTGTTCCTAGAGCAACTCTTCAAACAGGGCAGTCGCCCTATGTGGTATTTTAAAGGACAGCCCAGTTACTGGAGTGTAAATTAATAAAGCAGGTTGTTGGCATCTAAAGAGAAAGCTAATGTCCTTAGTGCCTCTTCAACTGGTTCACCCTTGGTACTGTCACTTACGAGTGGTTCCCCAAAATTTCATCGAGGTTGATGTCTTTCATCCAGTCATCGTTACCAGGTTCCGTTTTCAGTAAAGAATCTATAAAGTCTGAGTCACTGTTGAGCGCAGGTCCTATACTGTCACCTTGCTGGTTCAGAAAGTCAAACGCTAGGTCATTACCATGGTCACTTCCTTGATAAGCCCGAGAGTTTTGGTTGGTAGATGTGAAACTGGTTGATGGCAGAGATGACGGGGGTGTCATACTTGCTCCTGGCTGATTCAAGGTAGGCACAGTCTGTCCTCTCAGCTGGTTAGGTCTTATGCTGAGACCTCGTAGTGAGCCAGCAGATTGTCCATTTAGAGTCTGGTGCATTTGGTTTAGAGGAGGCCTCATTTGGACTCCCGCTGTTAACTGATTAAGAGGTGCCAATGCACGTTGAGGAAAATGCTGGTTGCCTACGTTGCGTTGCAAAGACTGGCTAGGATACGGAGTGCCGGTGGGGAAACGGACCCCTGCGGGTTTCAGTGCATCCTGCTGCTTCACTGCAGCTTCTTGCGGGGCCCAATTCTGGGCAGTGGCAGTAGCTGTGATCATCACGTTGGCTGGCCTTTGTGTGGGGATACCTGTGGCTCCATGGTTCAAGCTGGGTCTTACTTGCTGTGAGTTGACCACAGACCCCGTCCCAAAAGCCGCTATGTTGTTTCCCTGCGTCATGGTTTGCTGTCGAGACATCATGGGGTTATTCTGACTGGGCAGAACTTGATTTTGGTTTCTGTGTGGCTGCATTTGGTTCATTCCTGAAGTCACATTGTATGCGCTTGGTTGGTTGCAAGGAAGGTTCCCGTAGCAGCCCATACTCCGAGCGGCAGGAACAGAAGGCATTCGGGTCCCAGCGGGGGTGGACATGAGGCTGGAGCTCTGGGGCATGATGCTATGAGTTGAAATTGGGTTGGATAAGGACATGTTGTTGGAACTCATACTCACAGCTGGTGAACCACCTGGAAAGGAGAAAACAAAAGTCTTAAAACAAACATGAGCACATCAATGCGTGGTGTCATTCAAATACCAACAGGTTAAAAATCCAGTTTTCTAGCAGCAGAATTTCTTGAAGGAGGTACTTTGCTCTTAAGAGGACTTGCATGAACTTGCTCAAGGCCTTAAAGATGCCTATCATCCAGAGGGTGGTTTGGTCTATATCAAGGCATTGGTGGTCTTTCCATCCCTTCAGAAGACATCAGGTAAGCCAAAACCAGTGCTCATTGTAAGAGAAATATTGGAGCAGGGAAAGACAGACAGAACCACTGGGCAGGAGAGAAGAATTTTCTGCCTTTTTTTACAGAAGTGCTAGACACCTCGGACAGGACAAAGCCTGTCTAAGTGAGCAGAGGCAGAGAAGATCGAGAACTTTTCTTCCTTACAGGGCATGGCTCATCCTGGTTCCCTCTAGAGACAATGGGGAGTGATAGGCACCATCATCGGGCCCCTTTTCCACCTTTCTTAGACACCTACAGCAGTGGTATCTATCCCTTCTGGAAATGCCTGTCCCAGATGATAGCAGGAGCCTAGACTGTGTCTCACACATTTGCAACACTCAGAACCTCCCTCCCAGCCAGGTGCTGGGAGAGCAGCTCAGCCCGGTCTGTGACCTGCTTGTCCTCCCGCGTGGCGGCCGAGCAGGCATGAGGACATGGCCTGGCGAGTGCCACCCACGTGCCCCTTCTGAGCTCCATTCCCAGCTGGGCTATGGCCATTTGCCCCTGAAGAAGCTGACTTGCCCATGAGGGAGCCACACATGATACCCGATGTGCAGGCATTTGCTGCACATGAACATCACCTTTTGTGCATCAGAAAACTAGAAGTTATAAGTTAGCACGAATCTACCATTCGTGGTTAATTCTGCTCAGTGGAGGATTTTCCTGTACCTGACATCTGCCAATGAATCACAAGAAGAGAGGTTTTGCTTCTCTTCAGCCTCCAAACCTCGACACAAGCTGACTTCTGTGAGAGATTTGTGGCTACATAGTCTCTATTTTGAGGCCACAATAAGTCACTTGTGCGATGTAGGCTGATTACTTATGCAGTGCAAGGTTCTGAATTAATCCCTGAGAGACTGGTTGAAGAAGACCAAACATTTTCTAAACACAGCCAGCGTAGGTGGCACTGTGGAGAACCCCCCTCTGCACACAATCAGCTTCTCCACAGCTTAATTCCCTTTGCTACTGTCGCTTCCAGTACAAGCCCTACAAGAAGTGCAGCTAGGAGAAGTCAGGTTCAAGGCAAACAAAAGGAGATGTTTCTTCACACAGCGTGTGGGTCAGCTGAGGAAATCTTTGCCACATGGCACAGTACAAGCTAAATTCTCGTACCACTTTTGGGTGGCTCCCAAAGTGTGAGAAAAGCTGTTGAATGGGCTTGCTACCAAGGTACCACCGCATTTCGGGAATTCCCTGATCCTCTACCAGAGGAGGAATGGAGGAACATACAGCCCTGGAGCTTTGCTATTTCATAGGTAGCAACAAGTAGCAATTGTTGGACATGGGACACTGCCTTGGTTTGATCCTTCATACATACAACAAAACCAGACTGAATTTGACTAACTTTGACTACGTCATCAAATCTTATTATATATTAGTCTGTGTGATTAATTTTATTAGTTGGTCCATCATCAATTCCTTCTTACTGCACAGGTGCTTCAGGACTGTGATCATGCCTGCAGCATTCTCCAAATACATCAGTCTCGGCATGTGGCATGTTTTCCAGTCCTTCGGTCCTTCTAAGCTCTTTTCAGAACTTGACAGTTTTCCACATTTGATTTCAAGGCTGCACATCACAGCCGGTCACAGTAAAAGCTCTTGCACATCTCCAACATGGATGTAAAGTAAGCTCTTTTTTTCTTGTTCAGCATCATCTCAGACTGTTCATTCTTTCGCTTGCAATCACACAGCCTGTTTCCAGTGATATCTATCAGCCATTTCCTTATGTGCCATGTTAATTTTGTATCACTCTGGTTTCTTAACCAAAATAGGCAGTACGAAGTCAGATGCTTTAAAGGACATTACCTGAACAACTGTTACCTTTATCAACCAAAGTTGTGGTTTCATTGAAAAAAATACCATGCTAGTTTGAAAAGATTCTTTTACATCAGCCCATGTTGCCTGACATTAATTATATTCCCTTCCTAAATTCTTTATTATTCAGGCTGTATCAGCTCCCCAGTATTTTTGCTGAGCTCTGCAGTAGGTCACTAGGGCTGCAATTACCTACTTACTCTTTTAATTTTTGTCATGGCATTAGCAGTCTTCCTTGGAGTTTCAAGACTAAATAAAAAGTAACATTAAGAATTTGGAGAACCTCTCAGCCAGCTCTTTTAAAACTCTTGAAGACAAATCATGCGCATACATATTTAAAAAGTCTATGTTTAGAAACAGCTGTTTAATATACTGTTCCTGTTGAAATTTCACCATAATGATGTTCAGTTCCCTCAGACTGGAACCGAAGAAAAAATTATCATACATTTCTGCCTTTTCTGCATTATTTTTATACATATGCTATTTCCATTTAGTAATGGATCAAAGGATTCCTTTTTTCCTTAAGTACTTAAAGATAATCTCTTCCCAAATCATTGTTAACACTGAGTGTGGCTCCACAACCAGAGTTGCTTGTTCCAAATCAATATAAACATATATACCTCATCCTGGAAGGCAGGCTTTTCCACAAACTGGCTCCAAGCAGGAGACACTTGACTATAGAGAATCTAATTGTCCTAACAATTATGTTGTCCTAACTTAAGCACCTAAATTCAGTCCCTGAGCTGGGCAGTCCCTGGGACAGGAGATGCTATGAGGAGTCCACCTGGTTTTACCCCCACAGGTACAATCAGATTCTCTTCCCTGTTGTCCCAGGGAGCCCCTGAATTTCCAGAGCTAACTGAATTTAGCTCTGGAAATGAAGAGAAGAAAATCAGCGCTCAGCAGGCAACCTCACGATTAGCCCCATCTTTGGCTTTGCTAGTGGGCTGTGTGTTGCTCACTCCCTTTTGGAAATACTCTAACATCTTTTCGCAGGGCTGATAGAGATGGGGGCCCTGATTCTTTGCTCCCGTATGCTGGTGCTGAAGAAGAGGAATGGCACAGAAATCGGTGGCATTTCAAAAGAGCTGCTTCTCTCCCTCCAGCTGAACTACAAGTTTGTGGAGTCACTTCTCTTGCTGCTGGGATGAAGCCCCTCCCGGGGTGACCCTGCCAGCTGTTGAGCAGCCCCCAGGGCCACCATCGCACTGCTCCTGCAAACGCCACGCTCTTTAAAGAGCACAAGTGGTCGAGACATGGATTGTACTTGTTGTGCAAAAGATGAAGCTTCCTCTTTCTTTGTATTGCTATTTTTATCCTTTTATTTTTAACGCAAATATTTTCCGTTCTGATTTCTTCCAGATGGGAAGAAATGTCTTCCCCAGCAGTGCTGTGTACAGCAGCTGGGCACCCCAGGCTACGGTGATTTGGAGAAACGCCTTCACTGCCCGATTCACCTGCTCTTGTCTTGGGGGTTTCTTGCCGTGACATGGCACTATGGGGAAAAGCATAGAGGAATAAAATAATAAATAATAAATAACCAAGTGTCTCCAAGCCCCTATGTAGTTTTATTTAACTTTTTGTCTCTTCTTCCCTGACCTGAGCAAAGCTATTCCCAGAAAAAGGGAACAGATTCCCTGCTGTTACTCCCTTATGCAAGAGTTTCCTAATCGCTCCATCTGGTAGCTTTGCTGCGAACTCCCAGCACAGCCCTTTCTCCCAGGCTCGCCTGAAGAGCTGCTCTCCTCCTTGGGCTCACTCAGCGGGGACTTGAGATTTGAATGGACAAGTGCTGCCAATCCCACATGTCTCAAACCCAGGAGATGGGACTCCAAATACCATGAGATTGGCAAAAAGTCCATCAGATTAAGAACAACAAGAAGAGCCATATAACAATGGCGATCTGCTTATTTTGGAGCCTTTCACAAATGTGGCTGCAGTCATTTCCATTTTCTCTCTCAGGCTAGAAATGGATTGTTTTTAAGTAAAAGCCAAGGATCTCAGTTAATCATTTGATTCCAGGAATGAGCCTTTAAACAACACACCAAATCACGGGATACCCCAGCACACTGCTGGGGTTGCCAACACATTTGTTTTATGAGCGCAGGAGGTACCAAGCTGGCAAGCAGGGCTCTCTCTGCCCCGTAGCATTGCCCTCACCATGGGTCATTACGCTGGCATCAGTGATGCTTGTGCAGATTTACTGAAGATGATAAATACTCAGGCCCGTTAGAAAGCAGCAGTTTCCAGACTGCAGCAATCTTATCGCTGCTAGAACTTGTACACAAAGCAAAGGAGTGCATGAACATTGCCTAAGCAGGCCAGCCTGGCCTGTCCACGCATAGCCGGGCTGTTGGCGCCATGGCCAGCAGGTTGGGCAGAGGGGTGGCACGTGAGCGAGCTGCACTTGGAAACTTGTTAAAAACATAATAGAAGCTGAAAAAGTTTTGCTACAAAGGACAGGTAGGAAGGAAAGACTCAGATCCGTGGCTGAATCTGCAGAGACAACAGTTACGGAAAAACAAACAAACCAAAACATCTTTTTTTTCCTCAGTGTGTTGTATACAAAGATATTGTAGAAGGTAAAGGATCCTTTTTATACTTAAATGCGCAGATGCTTTGCAGTATAAAGACCATCCTTTGATCCCATCTGCTGCATTTCCTCCCACCTCCTCTCTCTCCCCAGCATCTTTTCCTTACTCTGCCTTTGCTCTCAGAGCAGCCTCCAGCTAACCAGCAAGATGAACACCATGAAAAGCCAAATAGGCAGTCCTGTGCTCCCAAAACTAGACTTTCCAAAAAGGTGAGGGCTCAAGAGCTAAAACCAAGGATTAGTCCTGAAGTGTTGGGCATTTTCTGCCCTGGGCAGTTCTGGCTGAAAGCAGGGGCTTTTACCCCACTGTTTGACGGATCTGTTGAAATGCTGCTTGTAGAGCAGCACTGAGGCCATGACCGTGGCATGTTAAACAGACCAAAAGTTGAGATGCTCGCTCTGGTTGCCCATGATGGCGTCATATGAGATACTTAAATATCAGTATGAGGGTCCTCACACTGTACATGAGCTGCCATTCAAAGGGATGGATAGTTCTCATCTCAGGCTCTGAAGCAAGACGTACCATGTACATGAGAGAGGCATCTGGATAGAGTGAGGTTGCATAGTCAAGAGGACACCTTTGTATCAAGTATTTGGGTGCACTGCCTCAGTCATTCCCTGTGCCTGAGACATGCAGCATCAGCCTGGATGAACCACCAGCTGGTTCTCCAGATCATGTATCAGCACTTCTCAGTGGTGAGGGGCAGTAAGGCAAATAGCACAGGAGAGCAGCAGCCACCACTCACTGCCTCTGCGGTGATGTAAGTGGATACCCAGAAAATCAGGCCCTTGTTATCAGTGCACAGATGACTCTTCTGGATGGTCTTCCAGCTGGAAGGAAGGAAGGAAACAGTTTCATTTAGCACATGGGCACTTACCAGGATATTGGTTTGCTTGTTGCATGTTGACCACGTTCCTTCTTTGGTCTTTATAATCTGGTGGCGGTCGTGTCAAGTGTCTGTTCAGCTGATCTTGTGGAGTGATTTTCTCCTAGAGGATTTGAGTAGAAATATATTAATTTGCTTTTCTTTATGCTTTCCTGGCTCTGTGTTTTGCCCACCACTTTCTTTTCTCAGTATTTACAAAGCTGAAGTGTTGCTTCCTTTCACCCTGTCTGGTGGACAGGGGAGGCAGCTGTGAACCTGTGCCATCACCCACTGAAGGCTGTATGGAAACCTTTCTGCTGGTTGTATTGTGTTTGAGGTATTATTGTATCTGGTCTAACTTTCCTTAAAATCACTGAGAGTTGCTCAGCCTATGCGAACGTTGGCCACGTCTGCACTGCAGTACAAAGTGTCCTCCGATGTCTGCACCTTCTTGCTCACCATCCTCATCAGACAGAGGAACCTGGTGGTTCCTCATGGCTCCCCCCCTGCCTGTGCAGCTGGGTTTTCTTTCAGAGAAAGCACAGAGGCAGGCCGAACACCCAGGTCTAACCCAAACACACAGCCGGGATGCAGCTGGGGAGCGATGAGGGTCCAGACCTGCAAAGTCCACACCTGACCCTTGTCTGCATCAATGTTCATTAACCCATTTCACCTATGCTGACCTCTCAGCGTGCACAGCTGGCAAAGAACATTTCAGCTTGTCATCCACAACCCCAGCCATGCCCATCCCTCACTCTCTCCTTCCTTCTATCCTGGAGGAGCTCCCACAAAAATCAGCAAAACCTGTTGCTTTGTTTTCCCTGGTGCCTCTCCTCACCAGGGATGCCAGCAGGACACATGGCCAGGGTTTAGCAAGGACAGTGCTGGGCTGGGCTGGCTGGTTTTCATACTACTCACCATTGCCCTGTGCTTCCCCGTACACGTATGTGGTGCTGTCATTCCTCTTACACTGGGAGTGCAAGCACTGGGAGAAGGACAGCGGGGAAAGATTGCAGAAAAAGCTGATTAGTAGGGGAGATTTTTTTATATTTGGGCACATCTCTGGTGAAGGGAAGATAGAAATCCAAGTCCTTGAACTGAAATCTGACTAACTGCCCTGTGTTCATAAAGATCTGGGAAGCGCAAGCACTGGAGTCAATGGCAAATCTCTGATCAGCATCACCGTGAATTGATGCCTCCAGAGTGCTACTGCCCACCCACGAGCAACGACTCCTTGGGATACATGGCCCCACGGCAGGAAAATGTGGGTTTGACCACCTCAGTCACTGTAAGTCATTGCCGGTGCGCACATGTCTCCTGGAGTCGTGGCTACTGGGCAGCTGCTGGGCTGGCTTCACCCCTTCTCTGCAATGTGCCTGAGTTTCATGCCTGGCTGCTAGAATGGCAAACTGGCTTGTCAGCGTGAAAAAGAGTCAGGCCCTGGCTGGTGTTGGATGTCCATCAGAGGGACAATTTGGAGATCTTCTGCCTTAAAACAACACGCAAACAGACCTTCTCATGAAAAATCTGTTTTTTCTTCTGCCAGGAGCACTTTACAACACTGGGAGGAGAGCCTTTCTTGCGATATTTAGGTATTTCCTTAATGCACTCTGGGACTGAGGGGTCTGATGAAGATTTATAAGGTTCATTTTAACATACCGCTCGACCTGAACCCATGTGAAGAAGAAAGACGAGTTATCTCCCAGGAAATCCCTGCAATACATGTAAAAACTGTAGGCAGGTTTTGTGTGTATTTCTATGAACACGATACAAAAGCAAATGCAAGCTGATTAAAAAAACGCATTCTGTAGAGTGATTTTAATTTTTATTTTACTTATTTTTAAGAAAAGCTACATGAGCAATTAACTTTCTGTTCTGCTAAAAACTCTGACAGAAAACTGCAGCGTTTTGAGCTGACTTGAAACTGCAGTTTTCTTCTGCATAAATTAAAAAGTCAACAAATATTTCCCTCATAGGACAAATGAAATCCTTAATTTCAAACTCAAGCTTTCTAATTGTATTTTTGGAACGGAAATAAATTTGTAAACAAAAAGATATTCTCTATAAAAAATGGAATAATTTTTTTTAAAACATCCCCACAAAAACGTGAATGTTTTTCCACTTCTGTGTTGTTCTTTAATTACTGAATGGCATTCACTAAATGTGTTAGTATTTCTGAGTCTACATCTTTATAGAGAAAAGAAGGTTTTGGATTCAAAATGTGAGGCCAGCATGAATGGGTCTACCCTGTAGCCTGAGAGATGCAGGTTGAGGTAAATAAGCCCCAGGCTCGGGGTCTGCAGTCATTGCAGCCTGGGGGAAGGAAAGGTGTGGTGTCACCTCCGTCCTTGCCCAGAACCCTCCCTGCAGCCCTTCCCCAGTTGCCACAGGGCACCTGTGTTGCTTTCTGCCTGCCCCAAGGGCATGTCGAGCTCAGCTCCTCTTCTAGGACTTCTCTCTTCTCCTGCTTTGGCAAGCAGGACTACCAAGGAACGGTGAATACGACGATGCAGAGGGCACGTGCTACTGCTCTGGGCAGCTGGGATTCCCCCCAGTTGCACTGGCCATGGGTGATGGGCCATGAAGAACCTTCAGCTGACTCAGTTTGTGCAGTATCAATGGCACAAACAGTATCGATGTTTTAGTGGAACAAAACCAGTGGATTCTAATATTTATCACTCCCAACAAGACCACAAATATCCCCCATGCATCATAAAATGACCAGAAACTCCCAATTGGTGTCTCAGATACCAAGGAAGAGAGAAGAACTGGCTACAAATATCTGGAAATGCAAAAAGAAAAACAGAGAAAGGAGGACTCATGTATGATCCCAGCCAAGCACACAAACTTGTGTTGAACACTAAAATCGATGTACCTGATCCTTGTTTACACACAGGCACTTTCTACTATGCTGCCTAGGTTGCAGAGCCTGGAAGTCAACTTTCCTCTGTGGTCAAAGTAGTGTAGCAGTGCACCTTAGCTTATCTTGCAAAGAAAACCACTGACAATATTCATATGCCTCAAATTAAGCATACGCTTAGACGGTTCTCATAACGAAACCACAGTAGCTTGGATACTTGAGTTGTTTCATATAAACTGAAAAAGGTTTCAAAAGGGCTTAGCAAAGTGCTGAAAAATATGAAGACCTAGAAGGTCTAAGCATTGCCAAAATTACCTCGAAGTTTTGGGGGCTTTCTTCCCCCGGTCTTAGCTTTCTTTTCTATTGTTTCTACGATAATCTTTTCCATCTAAAATAAGGAATTGGAAAACTTACGGCTTCTGCCAACATCTGCTGCTGTAGAAGGAGTTGTTTTTGCTCCATCATTTGCCGTTGCAGAGCCTGTTTCTTTTCCATCAGTTGCTGATTCAACATTGATTGCTGGGATGAGTTCATGTAACCACTTCCAGTGTTTGGATTTGAGCAAGAACTGGAGCTTGGAGTGGGGCCAGCTCCCTGGCCTACCACAGAGTGTTGATCCTGAAACAGAAGAAATGGTTCGTGAAGGATGAAAATAATAACAAGCATCAAGAAAAGGAAATAATGCTTTTTATGCAATTAGCTCAAGTACAGGACACAGCCCACAGAGGACAAGCGACCGATACAAAGGCTTTGACAAAATAAGAAGGGGATTGAGTAACTTCATCGCTCATGGAAGACTCTGAAAATGTGCCAGGTGGTTCCAGTGGAAAACCTCAATGTTGTACCAGGAGCTTGGGAAACGTTAACAGAAGTAACAGAGCCGTCTTGGGGATCTTTCAGGAAACTTGCATCGGGCCGTATGGCAGTTTGTTTGACCACAAGGGAACAAACTCGGCGTCTGCTGGTTCCTACCATCTGGCGAGCAGCGGCAAGAAGTTACAGACTCTTTGCTAGAAGTGGCATCTATTCTTAGAAAATGCAGAAGCGGTAAGTTGTTATTTTGCAGTGGGGTGAGTGGTGCCGCTTTCATTCGTCCCATCACCTCCCTGACAAGAGCAATCTCTGAGAGATTGCTAATTGTCTCCCATTAGCGGCAGGATTAAATAGGCTTAGAGTTTATCAGCTTCCTTGGTAAAACAAATGTGTAACTAGACAGGACTTTGAAGAGGGCTTTAGGGTCTCCCTGGTCTTTGTGATGGATCTAGCTCCGCTTCCTCTTCCCTGTGTGCAGCTTCATGAGGAAGGAATGGCAAAAAGTCATCTCAGGGGGCAATGGGGAAGGTACTTGGGAACTCAGACCATGTACATACAGGATGAGAACCTATATGGGATGGCAACATGCTGCTTATTTTCTTTTACCCGTGGTTTCCCTTGGCAGCAATATGTTTTCTGTCTACTTGCTCCACCACTGTTTTTTACTTGGACCTTTACCAAATGTAGGAAATAGTTTTCTCAGTCCACACACAAAAATGTGTTACCCCACAAAAATATTCAGCCTATGTTGGATCACTTGATAGTCAGGTATTCCTTAGCTGCCCAGCTGCAAGGAAAATAGGAGACACTGGAGAGGTCACAAGAGTCATGAGAAACATCAGTTTTCTGACTCCACTTTGTTGTAATTCACCATAGGAACCAAACCACTTAATTCTGTATAACCATAATATAGCAGTGTATTTGCTCTGCAACACAGGAACCCCTGACAGCTGCAGTCTGATGGTCCCTGTTATACAGCGGTTCTCTCAATACCGAGGTGTAGCCCCAAGGTCTGGTCTACTACCCAGGTAAAGCTTTGCTCCATGGCCATTGCCTCCCATGGCATCCAGGGAAATACGGACTGACCAACAGTGAAGCAAGGACTGGCCAGGCATAGCCTACTCATGCCCTGAAGACTGCGGAGCACTGATGCTCATCACTTTGCAAACTCCAGGAAAGTTCATTTCTGTGCCTTAGCTTTTGCACACCCCCCCACCCCCAATAACACACACACACTACAGACTAATCCAACTTATCTTTCTACCATCTGGCATGGAAGAAAGACAATGATAGTTATGGGTATTTCTATTTTAAAATAGTTCTGTGGCTTTAGATGGGGCCACACGAGTGCGTAGCTAGCTAGATAAAGTATTTGACGTCTGTTACTGAAATAAAAACCATGACTTTCTTCTGGAGCCACCTGCAGCCCCCAAGGCAGTGTTACAAACCCACCCTTCAAAATTTATTGGGCTCTTACACAATTATATCCCGCACACTTTCTTTCAGTTCCAGAAGGAATCCAGGATTGCTCGGCACTGCCACATTTTTCAGCCCTTATGTTAGCTGCAAGATAGAAAATACCTCCTCTCAACAGACCTGCTTGCCAAGTTGTTGCGCAAACTTTTTTGTCTTTCTTAAAATATTTTGAAAAGAAAAATATGTTTCAATAAATTGGCTTTGACTTCTGTATTCAAATGACAACTCTAGCTTGAACCCAGCCACATGTTACATCCATTAATAGAATTCATCTGTTGTGTTTTTGCACAGATAATGCAGGCTCCCCCAAATGCACTTTCATAGTCCTGCATAAAAAAACCCCCAACAAAGCCCAACTTTTTCTCTCCCTTATCCCCTGCCAGCGCATATAAGCCGTGGGGAGGGATTTTGTTTTAAGATAAACCGCGTAGTGTCCATTCACGATACCTATCAAAGAAAGCTCTTCTGTAATAGCAATTGGCACAAAACATCAGCTGCTTGGCAAACAGGCCCTGAGAAAACAGTATAAATCATCAACTTGGAGCCAGTTTGGGGTTTTTTGCATTTGGTCCTTTCTCTCCTGTTCATGAAACATCAGCGTGAACCTATGAATCTACGATGTGTTACTTCTGCCTGCTGATCTTCCATCAGCAGCAATGCGATGGGAGAAGGAAGAACAGTTTCCTCATAAATCAGGGGATTAGCTGCACGGCAGTTTGACCCTTCGTGAACCGGTGCTGTCGAGCTTACTCTTACCCCACACTTGCATCGCTGCAAATCAGAAGGCAGAAGGGCTACACTGCTGCCAGGGACGTGGGGCTCTGCCCCCGCGCTTAGACAAAGCACGCTTTCCGACATCCCTGCCGAGGAAGGGAAGATTTGGGTTGGAGCTACCCTGCTTTCATTGAACTGTTTCATCCTGCTCTAAGCCTGGCTTTACCACAGCAGCTTTACTATGACTCCACACATCTAAAGCTGCCGGTGGCCTTTTGAACTTCATTCCTGGGTTCCCATGCCTGTGGTTTATGCACTTTAACTTTAGAAATCCCTGACCAAAGAAGGCCTGGAGTGGGACATGCGTGTCCCCTCGCCCAGGAGCGCCTCTGCCCAGCGGGCTGCAGGGACAGCCCAGCATCTTGCCTGCATGGTGCCTTGCCTGCACGGTGACACCATGTTGTTTCCCTGCATGGGGAAGGTAACGCTCTCCCTGCTTTGCCTCCAAAGAGGTGATGCGACGGGGAGCTCACCCCTGCAGCCAGCTGGGTGTTAGGGACGGGCTGGAAGCATCACACCTCTGACAGGGACAAGTGTCAGTCTGGGTTCGCCCCCAACTCCTGCTCCACTTGCTGGCACCGCTCGTGCACGCTGCGTCCCTCCAGCCCCGCAGAGAGCTGCAGCCCTTGCAGGGCCATGTCCGGTGCCAGCTGCGGCAGGGGCAGCAGCCAAGGGCTGAGCTGGTGTTCACCCAGCACCGCAAACCCCATCTGCTCTGCTGGTGCCGAAACTCCAGCACAGCGGTGCCCTAGGTGCAAAGCAGGCGCGTTGCACCCCGTTCTCTGATGGTACAGTGAGATATAAAGCCTACAAGAAGCAGGAAGAGTGGCAGAGGCAGTGAAAGCTCCTCAGAGCTGGTAGCATAACTGGGGTTTTGTTCATAAGCATCACAAAGAACATTATGCTCAAATGTTTAAATTAGCAGCAAATCAAAACATGTAAGACTGAGTCTGCCTTTCACTATCCCTGCTGCAGCTGACTTGTGTTCGTACAAATGAAGGGAAGTTTTGGCTTCTAACACACATATGGACTTTCCAAAATAGACTTTTCCTTCTTTTCTCTTTTCTTTTCTTTT
>NW_009222190.1:0-6517 GCF_000690835.1 Fulmarus glacialis | reverse complement strand
GAGGCGGAGCAGGGCGCGGGTGGGTGCGTGGGGGGGACCCGGTGCACCTCTGCCCACGGGGTCGGTTGGTCCGGCAGCACGTTCCCTGTCATTTTGTGGGAGCTGAAAAAGTAACCCCACAAGTTCTGTGCACTACATATATATTATGAAACTTCATGTATAATTATTCAGAGTGAAAGCTTCCATAAAAGTGTTAAAAAAACCCAGGGAGTCAGAAAATTGATGTAAACCCATGTTGGAAAACAACGCCGCCTCAGCAAGGACCCTTCAGGGCCAGCACTCAGAAACCAGCGCTGTCCCGAGCCACGTAAACCAAGCCTTGGTCATATACGCCCATCGCCTATCCCGTCACCAACACCACATCGTCGCGCCAGCACGTGCCCGCACCACCGTTCCCAGCGCGTACCCGCACGGGCAGAGAAGAGGCCTGCGACGTGCTGCACTGCAGCTGAAGCAAACACGAGATGTTGGCCAACTCCTCCGAAAGCGCCGTCAGATCTTTAATATCCACATAAAGCAGATGGCATGGCAGATGCGAAATCTCATTCCAAAAGAAGCGCGCGTAGGAAACCACGCAGAGATAGAAGTTTGTTTATTCAGAGAGTTTTTACGCTGAATGTTACATTGGTTAAGAGACTTTCCAGCTTGTGTAACCTTTATTTTCTACGTGTACAGTTCAGCTATAGTCAGGCTTGTACAAAACTACCCACATCAATCCCTAAGATTGATGAGACTTAAATATATCAGCTTTAGGATGAGGAAGGCTGAATCAGCCCCGCTGGGATTCCAAGCTGCAAATTCAGAGAGTCGCAAGTGTTTAAACCTGAGGGCATGGTTTTGAACTGCATACTGTCATAAATACATGCTTTAATGCTCATTATTCAGTACTATAATCAGGTTGGATTTTTCTTCTGTATTCTGTCTTTGCAGGAGTAGATAGTTCACCGATGTCTTAGTGGGATGAAGGAACATCACAGTCCTCATGCTGAAGGAGAGGCAAGAATTGTAAAGGATTTTAGCCAGGAATAACCTTAAAGAGTGACTCCTGAGAAATGATGGAGACATGAGGAGAATGCAGGTTTCTTGCATCACAGGTAACTTTGAAGGAGCTGGAGTGAGAGCTGCAGGTACTGACAGACTCTCTGGTTTCACCTTTCCACAGGATTCACAATTTGCACAGCAGTAAGAAGCTGTCCTGATGACTTGTGCGGATTTACTTGCCATTGAGGTGGGATTACATACCTAAGTAAGGCTATAGCCA
This sequence comes from Fulmarus glacialis, assembly GCF_000690835.1. Taxonomy (NCBI): domain Eukaryota; kingdom Metazoa; phylum Chordata; class Aves; order Procellariiformes; family Procellariidae; genus Fulmarus; species Fulmarus glacialis. The sequence continues at coordinate 5,256 of NW_009222190.1, read as the reverse complement.
CAGGCGTAATTAGCTGTACACTGATTGACTTGGACATCACAGAGACTAAAATAAGAAGCAACATGTACATGTCCTCAGAAAAGATGCTGCAATGTATCCTGAAGAAATGGTGAAACAGTTTGTGTTGCAGCCATTTTGGGGCCAGCTGGAGGCAAATCACTGCCTAATTAGGCCATCTAGTCTGAGCAAGACTAATTCAGGAGGGCTAATGGCAATTTTTTGCAGCTGCTTTCTGTGTATTTATTTTATTTTCTTAGGTGGGGAAGCTCTGTAGAAAGACGATACTGTGGTTACAGTGCATGACTGGTTCTGTTTTTATTTCCCACATGGTTTTAGGCAAATCACTTCATGCCTCTGTTTTTTTTGATTTTTTTCTCCAATGCAAAATATCTTTTCTCCCAAGAGACGTTCTGAAGCTTGAAGTCATTGCTTTTTAGTGACTTCCGCACGGGATGTGCTGTGAAAGTATTTGAAAGTAATTAAAAGTATTACAGAATTGCAGTACAGTGAGTCTTCTGAAATCCTAGCGCTGTACAAGTGTTCCTTTAATTACTGTGTATGAGCAATGAAGGGAAGACTTTTAATCTACACTTTGTAGTAAATATTGAACTCTAAAAGCTAAATAATAAACCTCAAAGGCAGGGCATTTTAAAGCTAGACTAATAAGAAATAAGCAGGACATTTAAACTGGATCTTTCTTCTAATCTTTTAGTGATAAATGACCCAATTAAGAAAAAAGCAAAGACAAAACGTTCACATAAGCTAATGGGTCAGATTGTACCTGTGAAGCTCTCTGGTTTAATAGCTTAATCATGTGCAAGCAGACTGCAACTGGTAAGAAAGAGAGACAGTGAAGTGTTCACGAAAAGGCTGGATTATCCACCCATTCGCAATGCTGGGCTCAAGGAAGACAGAAACTTTATTATGAGTCTGATCCAAAGACCACTGATACCAACAGAAACTTCACCGTGCGGCCCACAAAACCTCGACGGAGTGCTGTGAGCCTGGCTGGGAGCTGAGCTGCCGCTGTCCGCTTGGTTCCTTCGGTCCCAGTAGCTGCTTGTAGTATTCACTGGTTGTCTGTACATTCACACTTTTATTGAAAAAACTTTTTTGTCATCAACTATAAATAATAAAGTGAGTGGTATTCCTGTGCCCCCAGAGGCATACATACTCAATATGCAAGAAGTGGAATCATAGGGTTTTGATATACATATAGGTCATGTCTTGTTTCACACTGTGGAATAACATCCTGAGTTATAGTTGTATAATTAGGCTAAAGAGATTTGTAAAGGATTAATAAATGCTGTCTAACAGATGTTCCTCCCCAAAACATCATGAAAGATTTCTGCAACTGTGAAAATGTAAAGAAAGGAGAAGCAGCAGGAGATGGGTCTCTCATACGTTAGTTAACTTTGATATAGCTGTCAATTATTTCTAGGAATTTACTGATAGAAAATTAGTTTTACTTTGAGACACCACTATATACCTTGATGCTCTTCAGTTTCTTAGTATTTTTTACTCAGTACCGTTGTATATTTGAATCTTCCTTTAGCTTTTTGCTAGTTCAAAGCTTTATCGACACAGTATAGTAGTATTCTCATCTCAATTTGGTTTAAAACCATATTACTGATGTATCTACAGTAGGTCAAGGCCTCACCAGGTCTTTCTGGTTTTGCTGCCTCTTCAGAGAGACAGAATCAGCGATGACCACAGTCTGTGCAAGTACGAACTCCAGCCATTTCACAGACAGCACAGCTTCACACCTCTGGATGTGCCTGCCTTTATGCTGCCCAGTCAAACATGCTCTGACATGGCCTCTAAAAGCACATGGGGGGCCCTGGCCCGAAGCTCCACGACAGCCCCCGGCCAAGCAAGCTGCACCACACCTCGTCCAGCCTAGGCAGAGGTCAGGTTCCCTGGCATGGTAGATGCAGGCGTGGATCTCTGTACGCACCTTTGAACACGCACACAGCTGCAATTTTCCGTGACTGTTTGTTATAACAACAAAAGCTGCTCGGTCACGTCGGGTCTGCTGTAACCAGGAGTACATACACAGCGAGCACAACCGCACACGCTCTTACAACCCAGGCAGAGCTACTCGTAAGCAGTGCCTTGTTTACTGGTGCACAAAATTACGCCCCAATAAGCCACAAGTATTGTAAGAAAGGGGAATGAAGATAGCAGCAGCATTGAGATGGAAGACTTTCCCAACGGAACTTCTCTTCTCCTGAAATTCAACAGCAGAACTGAGGTTCAGACTATCGAGTGATGAAGACGAGTTTGTGCTGACTGTGAACAGGGCAAGGCAGGCAGCTGAGCTCCAAATTGCCTTCATCTAGCATAGCTAACTCTGTTAGAGCTGGGTTTTTGGAGCCCTAACTCACTGATTTCACCAGTGACCTTTGTCGCTCCATTATTTCTTCAGCCTACAGGAGAAATCACAATTAACCAATCGTTAATTTAATCTTGCTATCTAGATTAAATCCCTTACTGCATAGACTAGCAGTTTTTAACCTGGTGAGGAGTGAAGCTCTGCCAGTTTTCCCATAGGAGCCTTGTCTGCAAAAATGGGAAGGGACTGGCATGTGTACTCTCCGGAGCCGCCTGCTTGTGCACCAGCCTAGCGCACCGGCTTGCTGTGACCCCCAAAAAAAATCCTAATTGGGATTTGGGTGCTACTGGGAGAGCTAAGCAGTGAGCAGGGCTTGCAGAAAAAAGCAGCTCCCTTCCAGATCTATCCAATGTGGAATCTTGTTTCTCCTTTTCTTATAAATAGGGGTGAGAAGGTAAGTGGAACATGCTGGAACAGGAAGAGGTGACAGATGGTGGATATTAAAAAGACTCTGTAATTACAGGATTTGGAGAGAGGGTCCTTTATGGAGATAATTTTTTAATTGTTGCTGGTTTTAGGAAAAAAATCCTAGTGCTCCCAAGCAGTTCCTGGTAGCGAAAGCCCTGGTCTCTGAGTGCTGTTGACTTTAATCACTTCAACACAGAGAAAAAGAAAATGCTGCGCTTGTTAGAACTCCTTGGTTAAACTTCAACTTCTTCTGCAGAGAAGCGTTTGTTTCGTTCCATCTGCTGCCTTTGCAAGGAAGAAAAATCAGCCTGTTCAGATACCAGGAAGTTCTTCAACATTTGAACAGCTAGCTGTAAACGCAGAAACAATAACATGCATAAATTATCATACCTAAAAATACCCTGCATGCTAGTCACATATATATCACAGCTCTGGAGCAATTCCTAAGTAACATAAGACTGCGTAAAGTATGCAGATACACGAGATGTGGGCAGAAGAGGGCAGCTGTTGTGGCAGATGCACGTGCCTGGCTCTCTTGCACCGTCGTAGTTTTTTCCTCTCATCAAAACATGTTTTGCTTTCCCTGGGAGCTGCCAGCTGCCTCCTACGTCTTTGTGCACGGTATCTGCCAAAGCCACTTGCACAGGAGATTAAAACGAGAGCCAGACCCTTTGCAATCAACAGAGACCCACCGCATTTGAATTTAAACCAAATCCATCCTGACGTTGGGGCTGTGTGAGCAGCGTGGTAGGATGCTGTAAGGCTGATCCTTAAATGCAGCAGCTCTCCATACCTCCGAGGAGGCAAGGTGCAGTAAAGAAGGCAAGGCAGGCGGCAGGGGATGGGGTGATGGCTGTCCACGGGCCGCTCAGATGGCAGACAAACCCGACAACCCACAGGGGGGGACATGGTTCCCACTCGCCACTGTGGGAAGTCCATGGTGTCTCTTGCAATCAATTCCTATGCAGTCTGTGCCTCCGGTATTTGCTTTTCAGAAATCTCTGAGCCCTTGCCACGTTTCCGTGGTAACGCTGAGCTAGCCATGTGGGTTATTTGCGGAATCGAGGTGCTGGTGCACTCTCCCTTCCGAGCCCTACAGCAGTTTTGGCTTTGCACACCAGAAGCTGCAGGTGTGCTGCAGTAACGGTGATGTGTTCTTCACCGCAACTCCCATGTCAGCGTGCAGGTCAGGAAGTACGCTCACCAGATTCCCTTCATGCCGGCAGTACCTGGCGAATGGACCGAAGCGGCTCCAGGATGGGAAGTGTTCAGACCTCAGCCAGGTCCCCGCTGCCCCTCTGTCCCAGTGGAGGCACAGCCCCCCGTTTAGTCAGCACCTCTGTCCTGTGCGTATGAACCCACAGGCACTGTAATTCCTGCCAGTGTCTACAGGACCGATGGGTCTATCACACCGATATGACCCCAATGGGAAAAGTGGAAAAGCTGTTTCACACAGAGCCAAAGCCCAGCTTGCCCTGCACTGCAAGAGAGCAGAGGATGCCACTGCTGTCAGCTCTTCACCCAGCACTACAGCCACCGAAATACTTTCCTGCCTGCTGGCTAACCACTGCTGATGGAAATGCATGGCGCTTTCAATTTATTTCGTCTCTGTGGCCTAAAACTCTTCCCGTGTCTGACCACAGCCCGTCACACCCATCATTCCTCATCCAAATGCAAACCAAGCCAGGTCTTCTCAGCATCCATGATGAGACAGTATCAGGAGAACTCAGTCTACCCAGGTCATTTAAATTACTAAAATAAGAAGGAACTGCACGGGCTGGATCCTAGCAAATCAATTTGTATATTATTCTTTCTTCTAATGAAAGTGAAAAGCTGTCTAACTTTGAAGTAAAAGCTTTGCATCTCAACAACGAACCCAGACTTTGCAAGGAGAGGTCGGGCATGTTTCCATCACAACTTGAAGGCAGCCGGAGCAAGAGCAGAAAGGTCTTTTTGGGATCTCAGGAGCAGCGCAAACATCCGCAGGTCTCAGTCCGTTCACTGGAGAGGGGCTCTGCCCCTCCAGCCAGAACGACCCCGAAGCAGCTCCCGACAAAATGCTTCAAGCGCGAGAGCTGCGCGTTCCTGCCCGGGACATGGCTCATGGCTTCACTTCAGGGATCGTGGGTGGCCGCGAGACACCCAGAGCGGCTGAAGGGCCGAGTCACGTGGATCTCTGCAGCGATGGGGACACTCCAGGAGAAGCAAGAAGGAATAAGGACATTTAAAGGTCTAATTGCCTTTTTAATGCATCATTTAATGGTCCCCAAAAGCTTTGTCCAGGCATAAAGCACATTTCCAGCGTTCATAACTTCGACTCATTTGAACGGATCGCTAGCAGCCCCAGCACTTCATTACTGGGTGTATTTAACCGCTTCTTTGAATTCTAAGCCTAAATTCTGACCCTACGATCCCCCCGGCGCCCCGGCCGCGGGGGCGGGCACGGCGGGGCC
>NW_009222189.1:0-3757 GCF_000690835.1 Fulmarus glacialis | reverse complement strand
ATTCTATGATTCTATGATTCTATGGCATGCCTAGCTCCTTTAACATTGCATACCCATACTATTTTATACGGACAGCCTGACGACTATCCGTTTGCCTGGGTGAGGTTGGTAATTTACTCCACATTGTGATGGAAAAGACTCATTCAGGCAACCAGTGGGATTTTCTTGGCCAGTTAAGAGAAATTGCACCTACAGTTCTCTGAATCTTGAACAGTAGTGCTTTTTTCACAGGAACAAATCATTGTATGATCAGTATAGCAAAATACATTGCTATTTATAATCTAAAGTGATGCTTTGGACAAATCACATCAGGAATGTTTGTCATCATTCTATAACAGGAAGGTTGTTCACAGGTGTAGTGGAAGGGAAAGCGGATGGGAAAATCAAAGAAATTTCTCAGATACTTTGAATCATAAAGTCATGATGTATTTTACTGGGACTTGATCAGCTAATTGACACTCTTGTGCCTAAACCAGCTGTAAAAACACATAATAAATGAGGGAAGCAAAATAAGAAGAAATACAAGTATGGAGAAAATTCTAACCTTAGATTAAGGTTTTACTAAAACAGTTAATGACATGGTTTCACCAGTAAATAAAGCAACTAAAGTGTTCCCTGATAAATAAAAGCTGAAAGTATATACATAGATATATATACACACCCCCCTATGTATTTTAAGTCCACTATTGGGTAGCAATCTCATGCTGAAATTAAGACAAAACTCAAAGATTTAACAAATCTAAATCAACAACTTTAGTTAATTAGGTTACCCATGGTCTAGAGACCAATTTCAAATACTTCTGGTTTGGTTTTTTTTTTTTTTTAGTTCTCTGTGGTCAGACTGGAGGTACGCTCATTGGGTTTTTTACCCCTGTCTGTAACTATAGCAGTATTTTTGTTGTGGTGATTTTTTTTTTATAATTCAATGAAAAATGTTTTTAGCTATGGCACAAGATTGGGTACTCTTTTGTATCCAGTTTACTTTTGTCGTACGGACCCATACACACACCTCCCAGCATTTTTGGCCTAATGATAACATGAGATGTTTCTCCTGATATTTTTTTATTTCCTCCTTCATGGCCAGACAAAATGAAAGAGCCATTTGGAAAAAAATCAAAGGCCATGAATAAAAAAAAAAAAAAAGAATAAAAATGCCCACAAAACCACACAAAACAACATGAAACAACTCTCATTATGTTAGGCTGTGAAACAAGAATAATTCTGTCCTGCAGATTTTTCTTTCTAGTTAATTTTTTTTGCCACAATCAAAGATGCTTATAATCAACATATCTGGACAGGTCACTCTCTATTAACTACAGGAAAAAAAAAAGTTTTAAAATTTTAGGAAGAATATTGCTGAGCTACTGGTGTCTGCTGATCATGCTTTTGAAAACACTTCAAGGTATTAAACAGTGACTAGACTGTAGAGCTGCTACAGAATATGGTTTCCCTATGTTTAAGAAGAAAATTATATCAACCTGAATAAGATGCCATTTTCTAAGATGGGTGCCATGGAAAATGCTATGACACAAACAAGAATTTGCACCTTTAGCCACCTGACTTTTGTACAGGAAGCATATGTTGGATATGTGAGAAGAGCTAGGTCTTCAACACCATTTTTATTGGTCTCCATAGATTTATTCCATTAATGAGGAACACGTGTTTAGTTGGACTTCGGGACTATTGAATCAGCTGCCTACTGGTGCTGAAGACATTATTATTGATTTTTAGTTTTCATTTTAGGGGGGAAATGAAAGTATATCAGGTGTATCTGACAGAATAGTCATGTTATGAAACACTGGCTATCCAGTTTTTCTCTGAGAAAGTGAGAGACTGAGTAACCACGTATTGCAGGAATCTCGATTTAAATGCATACTATGAGAGAAAGCCTAAACATAGATGGGCTCTTGAACCACCACTTATGAGGTTATCTAAGTGCCAACAGTACATATTAAATGTCATGCGTATGTGTGTGACTGAGATATGTAGAGTGTTCATCCTGATTTCAAATGACCCTCTGATAGAAGTGTGCTGATTGCTCCTGCTTTCACCATACCCACTACAACTTACCTGCACATTTCTTGCTCCTGTTTTAGTATTTCTTTCTAGAAATTATGTGTAATAAATCACATTTTCCCTTTAGATTCTCTCTAAATTACTTGCTTGAAAAATGCAGTAAAAAGGACTCTAGCCAACTGGGAGAACTTTTTCAATAAAGGCTGTTCATTTCACCCCTGGTCCTTGAAACTTCTTCCCAGTAGTACTTCAATGAGAAATGAGTACTTTTGCCACTTCTTTAGCACTTTCTTGGATGAACAAGCCCTTTGATTGGCGAGAAAATGTAAGCCTCACTTGGCTACTGTTAAAGACAAAGGAATTTTTACTGATGCCTTTCATGTGAAAAAGTTTAGGCTCTGAGGTCTGAGTTTTCAGCTCATCTGCCTCTTTTCTACTTAAGGATATTTTTAATCTTTCTTCTGTCTACTCATGTTACCAATGTGACTAACTCTTAGCAGGTCTATTTGCCAAAGGTGCCAAAAATGACTGGCAGTTCCAGAAAATTAACTACTACTTTGTTTTCTAATGTGGTTGACATTGATACAATTGCATTTCTGTTGCAAATATAAGCACAGAATTCTTAGTGAAGACAAGAAGGATACGTTTCATTTCATTGCATGGTCTTCCTTACAAAATTATGCTTCTTTCTGGAAAACCATTCTGTGTCTTAAGACCAACTCATCCATTTAGGAAAAACTACTACCTGTACTGTTGCAAAACAGGAAAATTCCTTTGAGTTCTCACAGGGTCACTATCTTTGCTATTTCATTGAAACCAAAAAGTACTATATTTAGCCAGTAAGCTAAGTTTAACTTACTCATTTAACACAGTAAGCTAAGGCTTGTCATCAAGTGAATTTTCAGTTCTGCCCCTGCCTTCTCTCTGCATTTGATTTCAGCATATATATTGTGATTGCAAACATATTTTTAATGGGCAATGCTATTATTTGCATTTATAGAAATCCTTGTCTTGCTGAGATCAATTCCAGAGGTTGTTAGTATTTATGCCTTCTTTTTTCCTTCTTTGTAAAATGGTGAATACCATGATTGGACAACTAAAAATAGTTTGTGTGCGTAACAGCAGCAGATTTTTTCTTTTTTATTTGCAATACTTCATCTTTTACCTCTTCTGCCTTTTTCTTACTGAAGCTGATAAGCTTTGATCTTCAACCCCTACTCATATAAATCTCAGTTATCTAGATTCATAGAATCATAGAATCATAGAATCATTTAGGTTGGAAAGGACCTTTAAGATCATCAAGTCCAACCGTAAACCTAACACTGTGAAGTCCACCACTAAACTATGTCCCTAAGCATCACATCTACACATCTTTTAAATACCTCCAAGGATGGTGACTCCACCACTTCCCTGGGCAGCCTGTTCCAAGGCCTTACCACTCTTTCAGTAAAGACATTTTTCCTAACATCCAATCTAAACCTCCCCTGGCACAACTTGAGGCTATTTCCTCTTATCCTATCAATTCTTACTTGGGAGAAGAGACTGACACCCACTACACTACAACCTCCCTTCAGGTAGTTGTAGAGTGTGATGAGGTCTCCCCTGAGCCTTCTTTTCTCCAGGCTAAACACCCCTGGTTCCCTCAGCCGCTCCTCATAAGACTTGTGCTCCAGACCCTTCACCAGTTTTGTAGCCCTTCTTTGGATGTGCTTCAGCACCTTAATGTCTTTCTTGTAGTGAG
>NW_009222188.1:8666-10615 GCF_000690835.1 Fulmarus glacialis | reverse complement strand
AAAAAGAAAAGAAAAAAGAAAAGAGAAAACTGAGAAATAGAAATAGAAAAGAAAAGAAAAAAATAAAAGAAAGAGGAAAAGAAAAGAAATCTTTAGCTATTAAACGGAAGGTCACATAAAGAAAAGAATTGTAACTGGACTGATAACCGTGTCCCTTAAATTAATACTGAATAATTGGAAATGATAATTTGCAAGTGACATTTCCTGCATGGTTAACCATGGTATAGGCTTTATTGTTATATTGTTAAAAATGAATAAGTTGCTGCACAACTGCTAATAGCATTTGTAGCTATTGAAGATAAGGCAACAGTAAGGGGTAATCAAACCACATTCTACCAAGTATAAAATGACTATGTAAAATGACATCTATAAATCAAAGCTTAATTAACCTGATGTAATTTACAATAACTGGCCAGCCCAAGTTTTCCTCAGGCGAGCTGCCCTGATGGAGCCAGCTGATGGCACAGTCAGATGGGACGTTCTGGCTGTAGCCAAGGTAGGAGGCTGTCGCTCCTCATCCCTCAGGTGACTGTCCCCCTGCAAGTACTTGTTGCACCTTCACATCTGCTGGCATAACTGCTTGTGTCATTGCTCCCTTATTCTGGTATGTGTCCACACTATCTGGGTTTAAAAAGCTCATCTGGAAGAAAAAAAAAAAGTTAGGCTAAGCCAGAGCCCTTTGGAAGAGTCCCTCACTGTAGATCAGGAGATCTGATCTCCCCCAGATCAGGACGTCTGTGCATGTGGTGTGGGACTCCCATTTTGGTTTGGGTGCTGCAGATGGGGAGGGGGCACAGAAGAGAAGTACTGAAAGGATTAGAGGCTTGGGGAAAATGCCTGATGGTGTAAGAAATGAAGAACTCGATTTATTTAGCTTGTGTGAAAGACTGAGAAATGCTTTGATTACACTGCATAATAGAGAAAACGCGAGATACGAAAGGGCAGTTTAATCTGTCAGGAAGCAGATAACAAGAATCGTGGATATGAAAACTGGACGTGTTCATCTCAGAAATAAGGCACATATCTTTTTAAAAATAAGGCTGCTTAAGAAACTACAGAAAGGAATGACGGAGTTTCCATTTCCTGATGCATGTTACTTAATTTAAATTGAGTCACCTTCCAGGGAGAAATGTGTTAGTCCAACACAAGTTACTGGCTAGATACAGGCCTAACTGGACGAGATGGAACAGGAAGTCAAATCAGATGGTTTACTTTTTAATAATAGCTTTAAAATATAAGAATTAAAAAATACTGTCCTGTGGCTACTACTGAAAAGTTAGTACTAGAGAAGCTGGTATAAATCTATTACATCTCATCTCATCTCATCTTTCGTTGCACTCTAATTTAGGATAAAAATATATGATTCCAGTAGGTAAACCAGGTTTCTTTCCCCTATTTTATAGCTATACAATTGGAAGTGGTGTTATTATTATAACCATTAAGGCTTAAGCATATGTTTAATGTGCACTTAAACACTTTTTTCAACTTGTGGCCTTAATCATCGTAGTGTAATAAGAATGGAATCATTACAGTGCAGCAGATTAGTTCTCAGAGCTTCTGCACCTTAGGCGGTGATGCCATTAATTCATATAAACCAAGCAGCACTGGGCCTGGCAGGTATTTGGAAGGGAGACCTCCAATGCAAATATATGCTGTTTAAATTAACTTCTGTTGAGGCTACTCATGTACCTACTAAATGTGTGCATTGCATTTAAAAATAGAGGTAGAGAGTAAGCTAACAAGAAGGTAAGAGGACGGTAATGTAATACGGGCAATTGGAACCGACGTAGGAAGTAGGTGTGAAATGAATGAAGGCATGCAAGAAAGTGCACGAGGTATGAATCAGATTTCAAATGAACATGCAATATAAGTGCATCTTTCTATAAATTCTTCAATCACTCTGATTTTTCTGTCTTCTAAATACTGCAGAAATTATTTTTTCTCTGTAT
>NW_009222188.1:7252-8637 GCF_000690835.1 Fulmarus glacialis | reverse complement strand
GCTGAACCATATACGGTTCAAAAAATCTCTGGATTTTTTCAGAACTATCCAGAAAAGTCTCCATCCTTTATCATCAGCCGCATGCTAACTAACTGGGCTGAGATAGAAAAGGTACATCTGAATCATCTGTATGATCATGCTTGTACTAGCAACATGCAACTAATCTGGGGAACAACTTGCTACCAAAAATTGCTAAGCTCAGGGTTTTAACAAGATTATAAAATAAATAGCTTGGCCTAAACAAAGCAAAAGAAGGCTCTGTGGATTTAGTTTCCCAGGCATATTCCCTAATACATTATAAAGTGCAAATGTTGGTCAAATCTTTGTCATATTTGGACTTCTATGAAGTTTTCCTTCTGTGCAGCTTTCCTGGCATCATTCATTCAGTGGTGACTCTGTTCTACTTTCAGGCTACTCTTACAACTAAACTTTTCAGGACTTAATAACTTGGTATCTCTGCTTCTCTGCAAATGTGCTTGAAATTGGCCTAGACTCAGAAGTTCTCACTGTGCAACAGGTAGAGAGATGCAAAGGCACAGACAGTGTCATCTCATGTACTTTGTCCCCTAAGGACACCATATGAAAAAAGGGATTGGCTATTTATACAGATACCAAGGATAACAATACAAACCATAATTAAAGACAATAAAACTATTGGAAGGCATATTAAACCTTGTACTTCAGGGCTTAAGCTAAACTCTAGCTGTTAGAGAGGATTATAGCTCTATATTAGAGCAAATAATTGATTTTCTGGGTCACTTCACATTCAAAAAGTAAAGGAAAAAAGTATCAATTTATTTTTCTTCTCCTTGTTCTTGATTTTTTTTCTGACTAGAATGACTTGACAATAATAACCAGAGTTTCCCCAAATCATTTGGGGAGTCTAAACCTGTTCTTCTGTGTAGCAAAAAGATTTAATACAGAATTATTTCTTCCATCTTTCACTAAGAAGCGAAGCAGGGTGGGAGTCACAGAATATTTAACTGATAGCTGCTGTGAAGCTTTTTATTTCTTCCTCATGGTGTCCTCATCTTCTGGCTTGGGGTTTGGCTGGAAAGTGACACTGGGCTGGATGGACTGGGGTCTGGCCCAGGCAGGTAATGTCCATGGGCCCTGTGTAGGACACCATAGTCTGGAGGCCTTCCTTATCTATAATAACCGATAGCCTGTATGATCGAGATGTGACTATTTTTCTCCACGGTCTGTAGGAGGACATGAAGGTCTGACAGCTCTGGTGGTAGGTGGTCTGAATTGCTCATCAGTCTCTTGACCTTACACTCCCTAAGAGGTGAGATGCTTGAATGAGGCCCTTATGATGGGCAGTGCGAATATGACTTTATGTGTCTACAAACCAAGGTAAAATTCTCCAGGGTTAGGTTACGTTA
>NW_009222188.1:0-7221 GCF_000690835.1 Fulmarus glacialis | reverse complement strand
CCCTGCTGCTGAGGCAACATCTCTTTGGCAGCCCACCAATACCTCCTTCTCCTGAGATTAAGGGTCCTGTGACAACTGTTTACTTACTTGCAATTGCGTTTGATTTAATGATTTTAGTTGGAAATGGCTGTGAGTTCTGCTAGGAAATTATTATGGGAGATTGACGCGAGGTTTGCTTTGCCACCTTTCTTTAGCAGGGTATCTTCTCAAGCCAAGGCAGAGGCATGCAGAGGTAGCCAGCCAGGTGGGTGCCAAACTATGCTGGAAAGCCATGAAGCGCTGGCAGTATCTTGCTCCAGCCAGGGAAATGCTCCTGCTTCTCAGAGGGTCTCCCTGACCTGCCTCCAGCATTGCCTTGATGCAGTTGTGCTCCTGCTGCTGTGCCAGGTAGCATGGGACTGTGCCACCATCTTCCATCTCCCTGTGCCTCATCTCCCTGCCTGGGAAATGGGGCTAAAACCTCATAGGGACTGTGAGACACTTGGGATTGGATCTGTAAAAATACCAATTCAGCAGGGTTAGGACTTCAGGTATGAGTGATGCAGTGTCAGCAGGGTTAGATGCTTTCGGTATCCTTGAGGCTCTGAGCTTAGCTGTACAGGGAGGCAGTAAAAGAACTGTTCGAGGCTGCAGAATATCATTTAGGCTGGTGCTGGTGTATCAGAGTGGGTAAGAGGCATCCTCAGCTGGGGGAAACCCAAACAGCTCAGCTGTTTCGTGGACCGAGTGGCTGCTTTGAGGCTTTGTAGCGTTCTTACAGTGCAGGTGTTTAGGATCTGTGCTTTTCGAGCAGGCATTTTCTGAATCCCATCTTCCCACCCTGTCTGCAGGGAGTGTGGTGTGCCTGTGGTGCACAGCACACTGACAGCCGCGGGTAATGCTTGTGGCCATGGATTTAGCCCAGTCTGACAGTTGTACTCCAGCATGGCACTTAGTGGTAGGTTCCTGTCTGCTGCCTCCTTATCTGAGACAGCTTCCACACAGCTGTGGGCCTTGCACCTATCCCGAGGTCTCCCTTTGCCCCTGCTCCTCTTGGAAGAAGCTTGAACATGCCACTGTTAACTGCATAGGAGCCACCTTTGACCTGTGATCTGCCTTGCCTGATGTGTGAGACAGTTTCCAAATCTCACTTCTTCCACCACCACGTTTCTGAGATCTATTTTTCTCACTTCGTTCACGCTCAGCTTTACGAAACCAACCTGCAGATCAGGGAGGAAAATTCAATGTCCTTTCACTACCCAAGAGGTCTGGCTCCTTTGGCACAACTTCTACCTGATTGCAGATCCCAGCAGTAACTTCACCAAGACATGAGAGAGAAGTGTACGGGTCCCGGGAGCAGGCATTACATGACACGCAGAACCACTGAGAGTGGCTACAGCCCTGCTTAGGTAACTCAATTAAGTGCAACAGATTAATGGCAATAACTCACTGGATCAAGATGCACGATACCTGGCCCAAGCCCTCACTCTGGAAAGCTAAGGTAAGGTGTCAAGAAACAGAGGGTAACCCATTAAATGCCTTTCTTCCTTGCCGTGTACCTTTCCCAGGGTTTTGCATTGAGTTTATGGGTAGGTTTACATATGAAAAATAAGACTTACATGTCCCTAGCACAAGGAGAATCATGTTCCAAGCAACCATGATATATATTTACACAGAAAACAGTCAAATCATATCTATTGGATTCAGGAATATTAAGCGGATATTTCTTGATGTGCATTTTATCTCTCTTTCTCCACCCCTATAAAAAAGCAAATTATAAACAACAACAACAATGAAAATACAAAGGAACAGCCACTGAATATCAACAAGAAAAACAAACCGAGAGACCTGTTGCTGCAGTTTGAGCTTCCTCTTCACCCATCCCCAAGCACATCTGCCACTAAAGACTCCAGCGGAGGATTTTGCAGCTCTGACCATGGCTGATTAAGACACTGTCACCTCCACCCACGCCTTTCATGACAGGCGAAGTGTGAGCTGACTATGTACCTCACTCAGATGCTTCACCTTAGTGTCCAAAATTTGTTGCAATGGGTTTGGATGCCAGCAGGTCAGTGACTCATCTGTACAGTGGTGGCAATAATTCCTCCTAGCTGCCCTATGCTCCTGTGCTGTTACAAACATGCATGACTATGAAGGCTCATTTAAGAAAAACCATAAGCCATTTCTTCTGTAGAAAAATGGATATGTAGGAATACATATAGTTCATTTCATCCGATGCAGTTCTGATGGTCAGAAGTAACTGCACTGAAATCAACGTGTTACTCTCAAACAGGGAGGAAATAGGAAACAGTTTAATAGAAGAAATGTTTCCTTAAATAGAAGAGAGTAAACAACCAGTAATCCCAGTAAATTACTTCCTTGGCATTAATGATGCTGAATTGACTGATCCCAGCAGAGAATTTGGCCAGCACTATGACCAGATCATATTACAGCAAACACTGCTCAGAGTATCTTCATGTAAAACTGGAATATGCCTGAGCAGAATAACCAAGAGGAACTGCTTGAAGCAGGTTACGATTTTGTTTGATAATAACAAAATGGTTTTATAAAAGAGGAGTTCAGGGTGTGATACTACAGGACTGCCACTGATGCAGAACCAAATCCCTAAGCTGAGGGACACCAGAGGCTTCTTATCATGCTTTCTGCTATGCTTTGGACTCTTGGCATTTCCAAAGAGCAGGAACAATGTGGAGGCATTTTGCTTCCTCATATTCTATGGATATAGAAGCTCTTAATCTTCACTGTTAAACCAGAATAAAAACCAAACCAAAACAAAACCAAAGCCCGAATTTTTGTTTTCTTTTGAGGGGGAGAGACGACAGGAAGGTTGGTTTTCCTGCAGTTCTCAGTATTTGAAATCCAATGGGACCTTTCAGTACAAGAGCTTAATTTGGACTTGATGGGAACCCAGTTTACTAGTTTAAGTCACTGTTGGCTAATACAGCTTGAAGCTGTTCCACAATAAAGCACTACATTCAGCCGTGAGACTTATCACTGGGACTCATCTGACCTTTCCCAGGTAAGCTGGAATTGCTTAACACCGTGGCTACCACAAAACTAATAGAACCTTTCAGCATGGCTTAGGCTATCACTTCACTTCCCTGACATCAATTTCTAAAATAAAATAGAAGGCTAATTGGTAAATCAGGTGAGTATTTTTTCCTCCCCCCCTGAGATATAATGGTCAAATACATTTTCAAATCTAAACTACCAACAATACAAAAGTACGACTTAAACACACAAATAAAAGGGAAAGCTCAGCAGGAGGATGAAAGTTCAACTAGAATTTACCAGGCCAAATTTATCAGCATTGGTGGGGATGGGTCTTAATCACAGTCACCAAGCCTAAGGTGGTGCGGTTAATTTTAATTAGCATGGTTGAAAACTTCAGGGGAGAAATGGATATGCAGGAAACAGAGAATAACTCCCAGGCTTCTGGCACCCCAAAATAATTTTTGCCTCATCATATCATGCTACTGTACTGAAATGCTTTTAGAGAAATGCAAGACCACATCGGCTGACTAAAGTGTGAATTCTTCAAAAACTACCTGGCATGTGGTTCTGAAACTGAAGATAGACACTAATAGGATGCTTAGCATATCTTGCGTTGGATTTTGAGATGTGTAGCAAAGCGAAGCCAGAAGGAACAACAGGAGCTGAACAACTGATCCAAGTGGATCAAGGGCTGAACCATGCCCGTTGCTCCTTAACAGGAAGATTTTGGATAAGGAGCAGCAGGTGATGTGAATGATTCCTCATGGAAAGCCTCCTCAAGCTGTCAAAGGAAATTCACATAAAAAGGAAGGTGAAGGAGTGAGGAAACTAGTGAGACCCATAGGTTCAAATCTCAGTTGAATGTCCCAAAGACATGAACTCAACTCAAACTATAGAGGATGCATCAGAGCCCAGACTGTAACATGTTTCAACAGCCCGTCTGAATATGTGGAGACTATCAAGAAGAGTAAAGAAAGGAGGGAAATGTTACAGCATGAAGGGCTTTTGTACTTATTCATTTGACAGCAGTTGGGACTGTGAGCACCAGCCTTGAGGCACCGTCCCGTACTGTTGCTTTCTGCACTAAACACAGATGAAAAAAATGAGAGTTCCTGCCACAAACCACTTCTAATCTCAGTATAAGGCACAAATATCCTCTAATCGCCACCCACGGCGTATGAGGTGGGAAACCTCCTGTCTACGTTAGAGAAGTGCACCCCACCCCTTGGCAGCACTGGCATCGCTCGCCCGCTCAACTGGCCCGGTGATGACCAGCAGGGACATTCCCTTTTCGGATCCCCATCAAAGCTACCCTGTCATAGGAAATAGGAGGAAGCCGGAGGCATCCAGGAGCGTGTGTGATCGCTCACCGGCTGCGGACAGAGCAGCTCTGCAGGAGCAGTCCTCAGGCACGATCCCCAGGAGCTCTGCACGTGGAGATTCCTCCAGAGCTTGGCCAGCGCACAGGAATCCAGTGTTTAGAAAGCCATTTTCCTGTCCGTATAAACAATTCGACCACAATAGCCCAATTCCTGGCTCCGAGGCCTCATTTAAATGTTGGTCAGTCGAGGCCCACAATTAACATTTAATTAGTAAACTCATTACAAAGGCAGGAAGTCTCAGACTTTCCCTTCATTCTCTTTCAGGCCTCTGAAGGGAAGGACCAGGCCCGTCTTTGGCTTTCGATTTAGCAGACGGGTGGATTTTTTTGGTTCCTTCTCCTGATTTCCCTCCTCTCGCAGAGCACTTGTTTTCCCTGAAGCAGACAGGCATGACCTGAATATGCTGAATGTTTGGCTGAAAATAATCTACTTAACAAAAACATTTCCATCTAAATTTTGCCCTGGATGGCTTCCTCAGTGTTCCTGGGGGGCTGAAGGAGCAGTGGTTTTCAGGGACGAGATGGTGAGGAGCCTGGTCACCTGCACTCACAAGCCTTTCTGGTAGAGGAACAGCCAAAAAAATCTGATTTCGTGTGTGATGCTGGAAGGTTATGTCTATTGTCTGTGACAGCCAGGAGAAAAGCAGCCTCTTGACAACAAGAAAGGAAAATGGTGAAGGTTAAAACCAAAAGAAAGCAGTAAAGCAGAGGATGAAAGCAGACTGTGCCTGCGGTGAGGTGCCTTGCTGGAGATGTGTGATGGGACTGGTACAGTGACCTTTTTCCCGGTATGGGAGAGGGACTGGGGGTTCATATTATAGATTACCTGATGGGGCATTGTTCATTCATCCATAGGATACAGGATCCTGCCTTTGGCCACCTAGTTGCTTTTGATGTGATTATTTGTGGAATGTTAATTACAAGTAGAGCTTGTTTTTAGACAATGCTAAAAAAGTCTGAACCCACTGATTTGGAGTACGACAAGACAGACCATAACACAAATGCTTTCCCAACACTTATACTACTCCATGGAAATTTATTCACCTGATCATGCCCTGGAGTGGAGAGAAAAGTAAAGAAGTCAACACAAAAAATAATAATTGCAAATCAGGTTTTAAAAAATCGTTTCTTTCTTTTCTCTTGGTATCTATTTTCCGTTGCAGCACAAAGTAGAGTTTAAAAAGTCTGCCAGCTGGCATGGTATATTTTGCATTTTGTAATTTTGAGGAGATTTTCTCAAAGTAAACTTTATATTTCTCTCAAAATGGAGAACTATAGTGCTAGCTGTACCATCAATCATGCAAGTGTTGTATCCTTTTGCCAAGGGGGACTGTGGGGAGCAGAAGATGTTTGAGTTGTGAGACTTGTTGAATTGTCTGTCTTACCTATCTTGTCTGTCTTTTGTCAGAGATGACAAGGTTGCAAGAATTTATTATTTCATAATATGAATGTCTAAAATCATAATCATCCCTTTCACATTGTGATCTGGCCATCTAAACAGCAAATTGGCTTTGGATTCATTGTTTTATTCCATATTATGTCTTTAATTCATTGTTTTGTCAACATTACATCTTTAACAATTTTTCCCCTTGTGTTCACAGAATTGGAAGGAGATAGCTGACTTGTAGTGATTTATGGGAGTGCTTAGCCCTGGTTTGTTTTGGTTTTGCACAAGTGTTAAAAAGCATTTATTATCAGGAGAAGAACTTCTATGTGCTAGGACAAGGACTTGAAAAAATTTTTTCCTTAACGACCTTTCACAGGTCTCTGAGTATGGACAAGTTATTGAGGCCACAGTTTTTTTGTTAGGTATCTAGGTCAATATTTAGCAGAATTTTGTTGGAACATTCTGTTTCCTCTGTATTTCTTCTGCAGAGAGAGATAAGCTACTGCACTGCTTTATCCAAGGCATTTACCCCCATCATCATCCACACCAATTCCACTCACTTGGTCAGATCATGGGCTGAGCAGAGCCACTTTAACTCCTTATTTCATACCTCCCACTGGTGCTTTGAAATTTACTCCAAGCAGTAGTTCTGGAAGTTATCCAAAGGATGTGGAGACAAGAATGGATGGACCTTACAGTCCCTTCTACCATGTGTGACTAAACATGGGAGCTACCTGACCAAAAGTGCTCATCTGTAAAGTAGATATGCACACTTGGGCAAATTACCTTGCTGGTAAATGGAGAAAAACCATCTCAGTAGAGACTAGGGTGTGATTTACCTCCTTCAAAAAGTGGAGAAATCAGATGTTTTCCTCCAATGACTACAATGACTAGATCTTCTCAGATCATAGTAGTATCCTAGACTTTCACTTGGAGGTAGGCATCTGCATCGTACTCATCTCAAGTTAGATGAGATACATTCATCCAACATGTAACATATGGGGGTCTGCTACAGGCCATCCGACCAGGAAGACCGAGCGGATGAGGCCCTCTATAGACAGATAGGAGCAGCCTCGCTTTCACAAGCCCTGTTCCTCATGGGGCACTTCAACCACCTCGATATCCGTTGGAGGGACAACACGGCAGGGTGTAAGCAATCCGAGAGGTTCCTGGAATGCGTCAGTGATAACTTCCTTCTGCAAGTGGTAGAGGAGCCAAAGAGGAGAGGCGCTATGCTGGACCTTGTTCTCACCAACAAGGAGGGGCTGGTGGGGAATGTGAAGCTCAAGGGCAGCCTTGGCTGCAGTGACCATGAAATGGTGGAGTTCAAGATCCTTAGGGCACCAAGGAGGGTTCACAGCAAGCTCATTACCCTGGACTTCAGGAGAGCAGACTTTGGCCTCTTCAGGGATCTGCTTGATAGAGTGCCATGGGATAAAGCCCTGGAGGGAAGAGGGGC
>NW_009222187.1:0-3966 GCF_000690835.1 Fulmarus glacialis | reverse complement strand
ATTGTTTAATAGATAAAATAATGTAAATATGTATTCTTTATATATAAAATTTTAACATTCAGTCATATGTTGCTTTTATTAATTTTTACCATTTGATAATTTTCTCGTGATCCTTCTGAAAGTAACTTGACAGTGGCATCTGTTATCTAGGGCGTAGTGTGCAGATTGTGGTCTGGTAGCTGACTTGGAATCGTTCTTCAGGTAAATGAATAGAGTGAGTTTGGAAGGCCTCTGCTACGTTTATAGAACCAGAGATGGCATTAGTTCAGTTCCCCTTTAGTGACGGTTCATAATCTTTTGTGATTGTCAGAACTGTTGTGGTGTTTGGTTGATTTTTAATGACCTGGTTATTATATTGCTGTTACAATTAGTGTTAACTCATTTACTGCCCTTAGGTAGCAGAAAAGATAGATAATAGAAGAAATAAACCTGTCACTACATTGTCTTAGGTGGATTGGGTGAGAAAGATTTAGAAGTGATTATCAGAGGACGAGTGGTGTTGATTCTTATCATACAAACACTGAATTTTAAAGGTTGCAGATCTTAAACAAGAAGTATGCTCTTGACCAGTGTTTAACCATGAAATTTTCTACTACTGAGAATGAGAAGTAGTTGGTTTTTTAAGGATTAGCTATTTGTGCTGGAAATAGCTAAAATGAAATGAGCATCATGGTATATATTGATCACCAACTGAAGCTTGAAAGAAATTTTCCCCTGATCCTTTGCGGTTTTTTATATTCTTCTGAAGTTGACCATAATGTTTTGCTACCGGAGACGGATGGGAGTGTAAATTCCTTAAAAAGTCTTGACTGCCTGGAGATGAATGGTGTGCAAAGTAAAGGGAATTCATTGGGAAATATCGAACACATAAAAGTAGAACCACCTGTCCCCAAGTCTCAGCTAACATGCAGATGCTATTCTAATACAATTATATGTATCCTAATATCTTGATTCTCTGTAAATGATAAAACTAATAAAAACAGCTATGGTCTTGTTCTCTGGGTGAGACATGGAAGCACAAAAAAATTAATACTGAATGCTGAGGAAAGAAAACAAGGCACCACAGTAGTTGTCTTTCTGTTGCATCCTGGGATGTTCAAGTGCTGCTTCGGAAAAGCAATGTACAACTGTGAAAGACCTTAAAAGAGAAATGCAAGCTTTGGTGTTACACAGCAAGCAACAACTCAATGTCTATTGCTCAGGCTGCTCAATAGGTAGTTACAGAAGTTACTTTACGTACAACATGAGGGATTTTTTTTAATGTTCTGTGTCCTTTCCCTTCCTTTGATTTTTCTAATGTCTTCTGTTTTGCCACACACTGTGCCCAGCAAGTGTCCATGTTCTGTGTGAACAAGAGGTGAGATGTACTGGACAGTGTTTGCTGGGCTGCAGGGTAGTACTTGCAGGTTGTGTTTGCCAGCTTGCCAGTCAGCTATTGCTTGAGCTTGTGCTTCAGCCTCTTTTAGGTAAGGCACTAGTTAGTGTAACTTTTCTTAACCACCGATTTTCATAAAAGCGTAGGCAGGTCGTATTTTGGACTCTACCTTTCAATTAAATTTGATTGAAATTGACGTAAGGTTTAAGTTGCTGGGGAGAGAGTAAAAATGAAATGCACCATGGGATTGCATAAGCTTACCAGATTATCACATTTCTCTGAAAATACTCAAATACATAAAAAAACACTAGCATCATTTGAGAAACTTTGCTTATAAATGCAAATAATATTTTCTTTTAATAGCTGTCAGAAATATTTGCATTAATTTCTAATTTTGCCTTTATTGACATAAACCATTGTTAACAAGAAATTTCTCTGAGATTAAAGGGCAGTAGGTACCCTGTTGGCTTTTTTTTATATATGCCCCTCTTGCTGGTTTGGATGTCACTGGAATGTTTTGTGCGGACAGTAGTAATTCCTTTCTCCTGTTTCTTTATGCTCCCCTTGGTCTTGCCAGTATTCCTTTTTCTTCTTGCCCTTGGACCAGAGACTATCCAATGGTTGTACAGCCCAGTGAGTTCACAGTCCATCTCCTAGATGCTGCAATCAAAAGGCAATAATGAAAAGGGATTCGGCTGACAGTGGCTCAGGTGTTGCCGGTGCGGTGCCACTAGTAGGCAGGGTTAGTTTAGCAACAGAAGTAAAATACTTCTTACTTTGCTCTGTCATACTCTCATTGTTCGCAGTTCTTCCTTTTTTCTTCTTTGGGGGTCTTTAATCTCTCTGCAATCAACTTAGTCTCCTCAAAACTGAAGGTATCTTCTTATCATTGCTATTTTCCATGTGATAAAACTATTTCTGATCTCTTCATTTTTAAAAAGTCCTGTCTTTATCACAGGAACCTACCTAGGTAAGTCTTGCTGAGACGTGGAATCCTGCCATAACGCAGGTTGGAAGGGACTGTGAGAGCTTGTCCTGCCCAGCCTCCTGCTCAAAGCAGGGTTAGACCGGGTTGCTCAGGGCTTTATACAATCAGGTCTTGAAAACCTGCAAGAATGGAGACTGCCAATCTCCCAGAGCTCCACTGCTTGACTCCTCACGGCAAAAAAAGTTCTTGTTCATATCCAGACAGATAAAAGGATTATTATTGATTATTAGACTGCCTTGTTGCCTCCACATTGCTTTGTGTTTTTAATTACTCCATAAATTTGTAGCAAGCAGCATCTGTTCAATTTATATTGCTTGCTATAATTCTTGAATTTTTTGCTCCTGATTCTCTTAATGCATTTTGAAATACTATGAGTATGTTATCTGTGCAACATTTTCCTCAAAACCGTCTTCATACAAATATTTTGTGGAATTGTGTTCCTATACTTTTGCACTGGGGTTCACATTGGGATCTGTTATGCAGCCGGTATCGCAGGAGAGCTGTCCCCGTGCTTACCTCTAGGAAATGCCCTGCTCCTTGAACCTGCAGTATTCTCTTTTTCTTTTGGACTGTAGCCCTTAATTAACTTCTGCATTTTTAGAGTATTGATTATGTAAATATTGCTTCTAACATGCAAAGCTGTATATGTAAAAGCATCTGCCTTCGAATTTTTTTCGCTTGGAACTAAGCAAATTTTATAAAGCTATCCTGAAATACAAAAAGTAGAAAGGGAAATAGTATTTGGACTGAAATGCATCGCTGGAAGTGATTGAACAAAGAGGAACATTTTGTCTTCTGTCATTTGATCTAGTTGCTTTTATGGGGTTAATGTAGAGAGGTTTTGTTTTTGCTATTTATCTGCAAATTCTGATGAAGTGATGTTTCTGTAAAGGGCTATATATATTTTATAGCTAGATGGCATTCTTGAGTGGGTTACTGTGCTGCAAAACAGTGATAGTTAACGTTCCTGATGGTGTGTTTCATTTCAATTATGTGGATTTTCCTTTATTGCTTTTAAATAAACAATATTACAGTTCGAAAAAGAGGCCATAGTCATACATGCAGGATTAAAAATAAGTTATCAAAAAACCACAAATTGAATAAAATCATGAATCAGATGAATTTATAATTTATTCAATCCTGAGCAAAATCAAGGTTTGTTTAGTGCTGCTACTGTGTTGTGTTTTACCACCCTTTTTTTTTTATTATTTGATTGCTGTTATTAAAATGGCTCTTCATCTTCTATTTATAGGTATGTGTAAGTTAGGAAGAAAAGATGGTATTAACTCAAGTGTTAAATGCTTCAGTTTTGTCGTCTGCATTTTGTGGGCTTGTTTTGTTGCTTGAAAATAACCAGAAATGTATCGCGGACCATCACTGAAGTGCCTCCAGGAGAGGCACGGTCTCTTTTGCAAGTAAAATTACTTTCCGAAGACTGCCCTAGAAGCCTAACAGCGTAAGTAGGCTGGTTGGTAGATACTGACAAATTCGCCGGCGTTGTTGCTGCTGCGGGGCTTTGCTTGGTGGCCTTGCTTTTGTATGTATGCTTAAAAAGCGTGCGAGCGTGGGGAGCGGGGCGCTGGCTGGCCGACGGCCGCCCTCC
>NW_009222186.1:0-1603 GCF_000690835.1 Fulmarus glacialis | reverse complement strand
GGTGGAGCACGCGCATACGGTTACGCTGTGATAAGAGAAAATCAAATTTAAGCTGCACGCAGTCAATAAATCTTAAAACAGCTGAGTATTTCTAGAAATAAGTCTTTGGAGAAGTGTCTGTGACCCAGAAAGAAAAAGGTTTAGCAGCGTCTAAAATTCCTGGAAGCTTTTTTTTCCTACCACGTCTCCTTAACCTGCTACTTCAAAGCCTTGGTGGCTGCTCCAGATCTTCCTTCAACGCGGTCACCCACAGTGGACGTACCAAAACCCGAGGCTGCCCCTGCCCCTTGGGACGTTGCCCTGGTGAGGTGGGTGCGAAGCACCCCGGGGAGCCCCAGCTCATCGCCACCGCGTCCGACTGCCGGACGTCGTGCTTGTTGCCCCAGCAGAGCTGCAGAGCTGGTTCATGCAAAGACAGTGAATCGTCAACCCACCAGATTGTCCCCCGGGGTATTTGCCACGTGCCCAAAGCACCCACAGCCACGATGTTGACTCCAGTGGGCTTCTGGGACCAGCTCCCTGTTAGCCCTTCTGATGAAGACTAACCCAGGTTGCAAATATTCGGTGCTGAAATTCAAGCTGTCGGTGTACCTAAGGGAATGAAAACAAGGGGAAGGGAAATGTTGGAATAAATTTAAATAAGAAATCTATTCAATGAAATAAAAAATGATTTGGTTTTTGCAGTACCTGCAAGCAGAGGAGCTAAAGACCAGTCGTGAAGGTGCTTCCACGTGTGAGTAGCTACACGCCAGAGCAGTCTCGGGAGTGCACTGTGCTCACGGGTGTAAGTCTTCACAGGCTTCAACTCTAAACATTCAATTTACTTGTGACAATATTATTTGTTCATTCCTAATGAAGAAATATTTCAAATAATACTATTACTTTACATTTTCTAAATGTTGTTAAAAATAAAACATGCATTAATTTAAATATTGCACGTCGTACAAGTACGGGCACTGCAGAGGGTGTGAGTTAAAAGATTAGAGCTGTATTTTCATTTTCAGGCCACTAATAATGCTCACAGCTCCATACCATATTTGACATTGCTACATGCCTTCCGCTTCCCTCTGAATTTGCTCATGAGAAGTACCTTGACATTTAAATCGTCACACCAAGTATGAAAAGATTTTGCTGGTTTCTCCTTCCACTCCGAGCGCAAACTGGATGCAAGCTATGCGTCTTTAAAGTCAAGGCATCTCTCCCGTCATTACAAAATGGGAAATAAATAAATAAAAAAATAAACAAACCAAAAAACCCAAGGGCTGGTAATTTAGTACTAGAAAGTTAATTCAGGAGACCTCTAACCTTTAAACCGCCACGTGACTATTGATTTTCAATATTGCGCGGGTCCGTGCCACCCTAAGCGTGTAGTTCAGCAGATTCAGAACAGTTTTTTCCTTATCAGTTCAGTCCCCGAGTACTTGTGCATTAAGACAACAAATACCGGCGGCTCCCGGCCGGTCACATGGCGGCCCGGTGGACGTGCCGGGTTTCTAATGAAGTGGGGCCGTTGGCAAACACGCCCTGGCGAGGGGCTCCTCCGGCCCCTTCCCGGCTCCCCGGGGCTGTGCCGGGGACCAGCGCGGGGCGGCGGGAGCGGGGG
>NW_009222185.1:2462-10411 GCF_000690835.1 Fulmarus glacialis | reverse complement strand
CGGTCGGGAGGATCGTTGCGGGTTTAAATCTCCCCATAACGCTGGGGCAGGTTTTCTCCCTCACCTGGCGCGTTTTTTGCATGTGCTCCGAGTTCAGCCCTGAGCTTAGGAAAAGGAGCAGCGGGGAGCAAGGAGGAACTCCAGTTCACTGTGCATTTTATTTAACTGCTGCAAATTAGTTCTGTGGCCACGCGAGTGTCGCTTGCAAACGGCTTATGCACAGCAGTATTCAAGCATAAGTCCTCCTGGCATGTCTCCTGAAGCAGGAGACACATAGGGCATTACAACAACTTTCACATCTTGCTGCTTAAATACACTACTTAAATATGACCACACTGGCATGTCTGAAATCTGGGTTTGAATGCTGTAGCCTGGATTAATCTTTGTCAGAATATGAAGGCAGTTGCGTCAGATGTTTCTGGCAAAAGATACACAAATTTGCCATTCAGACTTGTAAAGATCTAGTTCTTAATTGCTATTACTATCAATCACTTACCCATCACTGTACCACGCTATACAGGCGTAGAGCTATAATACACAACAAAAGCCAAAGAACATTTCTCTACCAGAGGTGAGAGAAGCAGCTGCTCTATAGAGGATTGACTTACTGCACATGGCAATGCTAAGTACCAAGCTTACCAGCATATTGGTCGCTCGGCCATGATGGTGACATTTTCCAGACTGCTGGGGAGTATTAAATTGCCGTAACAGGTACAGAATAGCTGCAAAGTTTGTTTAGGATGGCAAAACCTAGGAAAGGGGCAGAGAGGGAATGTGGCCATTCCAAGTCTAAATCACATAGTTGAACTCCTGGAGGTAAATGCATGCCATGTTTTTATACCTATTTAAGCCTCTGGGCTATCGCACAGAAGCAAATTTGTCTTCTTTGAGTTAGCTTAGGCTGAATGGGAGAAATCCTTCCAGAGAATTGAAATGGGGGAATCCAACTCTTGTGCAGCAAATTCAAAGAGTTTTTAGAAAATCTGGATGATGCTGAAATCTGAGAGAGTCACCCTTGTCCTCCAAAAGGAGAAGGATGTCTCTACATTAAAAACACATGCTTTTCTGGTACAATGCATTCTAGAGGAATTTAAAATACATTCAGCAAAAGGCAACCAAATTTCTGGTCTTTGTGGATTTTTTTAAATTGGTCCAAACCAATTTCGGTCCTTTCTACGATAAAGGAAAGGGAGATCTTAATTCCACTAACATTTTTATCCTGGAAAATTGTGGGTGATTCCCTGAACAAACTTGGTGACTCTGCTGCATGCATTCCAGGCCAGATTCTGTTCTCTGGAGGTCTGTTGAAAATGTGGATGGCCTCTCTGAAACTTAGTGTTGCTGTTCTGGGTGGATTTCAATAAAAGTTCTTACACAGCTCCATGGGAGTGAATTTGGATGTCCCCTCAATCCAGAGACAAAAGCCATGAATGCCTGCACTTCTGTTGCTGTGAATGCCTTAAGGCCGCAGGGAAGGCATACTCTACCCCTGTTAGCCAGGGTGGGTTTATCTGACTTTGAAATGAGCTCCTTCTAGGACCTACCTAGTTCCATTCACGCTTACCAGTATCATTGGTATGTACTTCATATAAAAGTATCTGTACTGGGTCTGACCAAAGATCAGAAATGTCTCCACCACTGACCAGTTGCAGATATCAAGGGAAGAGTATAGGGAAGAGGGAAAGCATACCCCAAGACTTCCCAGCCACCTTTCCCAGTCTTCTTGCAATGTGTAGCTGGTTCAGCCACAGCTGATGCCTTTATGCTTAGTAGGCCCTGGATAGGTTTTCTTCCATTGCCCAATCCCCTTTGAAAGTCCTGCAAACTCTTTTGTTCACTGTGTCCTGCGGCAAGGGTTTCCACTGTGTAACTGCATGTTCTGTGAAAGAGGACTTCCTTTTGTTATCCTGGGACCCACCACCTGCCAATGCCGTGTTCTTTGTTTGGTGAAATGGAGGAGAGTTCACATCCTCCATGCCACTTGTAGTTTTATAAACTTTGATGGACACAGATCTCCCACCACTCTTCTGGGACAGTGCACAGAGGAAGAACTTCCTGGGGAAAGCTCCTTAGCTGGAAACGTAGGGAGAAGGTGCGTAAAAGGTTCTCAGATGTGTAATTTTCTCCCAAACCACTTTGCTCGGTCTAGAGCTGGCCATTTGGAGCAATCTGATTTAGGACTGTTGCTATAAATGAAATGAAAGTTGGAGAGCACTTTTGCTGCCAGAGGTGGCAGTGGTGCTGAATTCCAGCTACACATAGCCTTCATATCTACAGACTTCTCAGTGAAGGTTGCAGGCAGTGCTCCTGCTCCGTTTCCTCCTTCTGGGAACTCTGGATTGTGAGAATAGTCCATCCAACCGAGTTTGTTTTTCCAGTCTAATTCTATCTGATAGCAGCAAGCAGGCAGAGAAGGTAGGATACACATTCCTCCCCCCCAAAATCTGGACATCCGCAAGCTGTACTTGTCAGCTGGCCCCAGACCCTGCAGTTCTTCCTGGGGTCGCTCTGCCCATGCACCCCCAGACCGGTCTCCAGGAGACCTGTGTGGAGCCAAGGAAAGAAGTCTCCTGAGCAGGAGACAGTTCACACAAGCGACTCTACTGGATTCTGGTGACAAGCAACATTAGTAGGAGCTGACATCAACTCCAAGTCCCAGTAGGCAGCAGCAATAGGGAACTCCTCTTCTGCTGTTTCCGCCACTGCCACTCGGGGCCGGAGGCCTCCTCTTGGAGACCAGGTTCATTCTTCATCACTTAGCTCCTCATTGACTCGAACTGCCAAAGAGGACATCTGGTAGCAAAGGGAGCTGGTGCTTCTTCCAAGGTGGAAAGACAATATCTTTATTAGCAGCTGCGTTTAGACTTCTAACTAATTTCATCTAGGCCACTGAACAGTTGGAGGATGACAGCAACTCCACTGAGTTTTGAGGGTACAAGTACACCTAAAGGCTTCAGCTGTATTAACATGTTTGGCTACTGTGTGACAGATCTGCTGTCGGGTATGAATTCAGGGATGGCACTCTAAGAGGAGCTGGCATTTTTGATCGGTTCATTGGTCATGACACCTGAGGCAGGAGTTTGCATAAGTCTCAGACCCTGTTTCCAACGCCTTTAATGATTGCAGTCACTGAAGTGAGTTGTGTTGAGGGAGCAGAGGCTCCATTAGGAGGGATAAAGGAAGCACAAGTGTGAACAGCTGTGTTACTCTTCACTGGGGTTGGGATATCCATCCTAACCCCAGGGTGGGCAAGAGAAAGGGCTCCAAGCTTCTCAGCAGAAATGAACTTCCTCTCTGCCTTACAGTTTATTTTTAAGATACTCATGTGTGGTATTGGGAACTGAATCCCACCCTAGATTGCCAGATCTCCCAAGGGGTAGAGAGGAGCAAGAATTCAGAAATCAGTATAGGAGGCTTAGGGAAATAGAGGCCAAGAGCTAAACTGATTTCATAAGCTTTATGAGATACGCAGGGAGTCAGCAACAGTGCTGCAAGTTGTTAAGAGTTCTTTTTCCACATGTAGCTGTGAAGTGGACTGCCACTATCCCTGGTCTTGTTGCAAAGTGAGAGAGTGTACTGAACAGAGAAACAGATACGGTATTTGATGAGGAAGGACTGGAGCATAGCATGGAGGGGGGCCAACAGTAGAAAACCCCCAATAAGGGTAGACACAGTAGGACAACAGAGATCTAGGAGGATGAAGTAAGGTCTCTACAGGGATTTGGATTTTAAATAATTTGTGAGATGCACAGGAAGCCAGAAGGGTTTTAAACAGGAATTGTAGGGACAAGCTCGTTGCTCAAGCAAAGAGAATTCCGATCCAGTTGATGCCTCAGATGCATTGCCACATTTTTTTATACTGAGTGGAAAAAGAAACCCGACTTCTTGGACTTGACTTGCTTTGCTTGCTGTGTAATGTGTTTCTAAGGATCAGTTTGTGGAGCTGAAAGAGGTGCATAGGACATGAATGGAGCATAGTGCAGTGATGCTAACACATGATAGCATTTCCAGTACCCTGAATTAAGCATCTCTGCATGGCACAGTGTGGACCTACCAGCTCATTCAAAACCAACTTACCACTCTTAACCTTGACGTCCACTTGTATAACAGACTCAGCCACTCTGGGCTTGCTGAGAGGGACTTTGCTTGTTATTTCTTCACTGGACATTTTTTCCTAGTCAAAAAATCCATGTCAGTTCAGCCCTGTTAGTTCAAGTTACAGTGGGAGAGGCAAACCAATGTTTGCTTTCTGTACCAAGAACAATAATGTTGGAAGCGCTAATGAAGAGTAGGAAGGGTGTTTTCATAGAAAACATGTTGCCTATGTTTCATCTGAGAATGCGAAAAAAACTGTGGTTGCCAGCTCTAAACTTGACAGGTTGCTGCCAAAACAGAAGCATTGCCAATAAAAGCAAGGAAAGATTTGCTAAGAACACAGGCAGAACTGCCTTTGCTCCTCATGAGTGGAGAATAGTTGGGAAGTGATTAGTCCACAGTGCCACTTAGAACAACTTTATCATATGTACCATATGGACTGCAACCCAAACTTCTCTATAGTTTAATATTTGCTAATAAAGAAAGAAGTTAAGTGAAAAAAAATACGTATATGTCTATGTAGACTGAAAGGGAAAAAGTCAAAATGGAAATGGAAAGTCTTTTTTTGGCAGGGATGCGCTGCTAGACTTACAAGCAAACAGTCAAGAGGTGGGACACTCAGATTTGACCATGGAGAGGAGAGAAGAACTAGCCATCAGTCAGCATGGATGATACAGCTCCTGGGAAAGGCAATGCAACAGTGGAGCTAGAGCTGAACAGCCCCTTCTTCAAAACCTGCTGTGATTTTAGTAGTCCTGTGTTCCCCTCTGGCATGTTCTGGCCCATCTTGACCACTAGTTAAGTTATGTTCCTAATACAAAAAGAGGAACCACACTCCATAATTCCGATAGGGATCTAGTTTTTCAGCTATTTGAAAGTCAATAGAGACTTGTCAATTGAGTCAACTGAGAGCTGTGATCATAGCCAGGTCAGTCCTATTCAGAAACCACAGCACCTGAGGAAGACAGTTCCTAGGTTTTAGGTTGCAAGATCAAGCTTTTCCCTAAGCCAGGAAAAGCTGGGGCCAGATTTGGATAGTCTAAGGTATTTTCACCACATGTGCCAGAATGTACCTGCTACCACCCCATTCGTCTGTCATTATTGCCTTTAAACGAGACTGTTTTAAGTATACACTCATTAATTGCTGATTTCTTTGGAGTTCCAGTTGGGCTCATTGAATGAGTTTATATTCCATTTCCAATTATCTGTAAATAAAACATAACAGCTACACAGACACCAAAGGAGAGGAAAGGCAGAAATGGAAGAGAGAATAGTCAAGGGAGCTTTTTGGATTCAATTGGAAGAAGTTTGTCCTTAACTCATGCTATACCAAATCTATATGAGGCTTTGGGATTTTTTTAAATTGAAAAGTTTCTTGAAGCGATTTGAATTTGCACTTTGAAGTTTAGCCCATTTCACATCAACTGAACATCCTTCCCCCATGGTCAGTACTTCCTAAAACACATGTATTTACCTAGTGTCAATCTCAGATTATCCAAGCAGCACCAGACAAGCCATTTCACCTCTGTGCCTCTGTTCCCCCTGTCCTCCCCGAAAGGAAATAAATTATTCTTCTTGCCTACATGCCAGGATTTTCCAGACCCTGCATATTTCCTTATTTTCGCACTGATCCAAAAGCCGCTTAAGGTCAGCGCAAAGATTTCATCTGATTTCCCTGGGCTTTACCTTAGTTAATAAATATACTCTGAAGTCTTTGGACAAATAGCACCATAGAAATGAACTGTGTTACTACTAGTGCATCTTATGCCGTCTTCAGTCAGTTCTTTGGCTGGCAATGTTCCCACAGAAGACAGACTGAACGAAAGCCAAGTGTCAAACTCCAGATTTCACCCATTGTCTTCTAAAACAACTGACTTGTAATGCAAATTGTTCTGCTTTGTTAGGAATGAAGTGTAGCAACTCACCAAAAGTGTTTATTCCCAGGGACATTTCTCCATAGGCAAGATGCGTTGCACCCGGGCAGTGGGGCTAACACCCTAGGAAGTTTAATGGCCACAGGCGATCTAGCATTTTGTTACATCTTAGGCAGTGCAAGCCTGGAGAGAGCTTCCCTGGTGAGCAGAACTATCCTTATTTCCTAAGTAGAGAAGAGGAAGCAATGGCAGTTTAAAGCCACGCTCCTGGCAGACAACAGGAAACCTCCCATTAGCCTCAGAAGTGCCCAGATTTATCTAATGAATTGGTAGCACAGGCAGGAACTGACCCAAACCTCACATGAACGACAGTAGCTCTGCAGATTGGCCCCATGACTCTGCTCCTTCTTTTAGCATTGTCTAAACTCCGTGCATTCATTTAGTCATGTTGATGAATGGTTGTTGGCTTTGGCCATTCTCAGTGTGATGCTGGGAAACAATGCGGAGGTACTTCTGGCCTTTTAGGTCCCATTTGGTTTAACACTGATCTGCTGAGATCTCTGTTTAGTGACAGGAGCCTTTCTGTGGGAAGATCCAGCACTAGTTAAAACTGGAAAAGAATCCTGCCAGACAGAGAAATCCTGCAACGTTTCCTCAGTGTCTCCCAGGCTATAAGGGTTTACCTCTTAACAAGATCGCTGAGATGAACAGATGTGCCCTGACCTGAAAATTCTCAGCATTTTGATCAGTGTATTAGCACACAGCACTTGAATTGTCAAAATCATTTACACCTCTAAACACATTCCTTTTGCCAGGCGGTTGGGAGAAGTGTGTTGAATGTCTAAACAAAGGCACTGACCTATATGTGAGACTCAGCTAGCTCTTTGGATCATGCACCCCGTAACATTGCTTGTCAAAGCAGGACAGAGGTATAGTCCCTGAGTCTGAATTGCCGCTCTGGAGTCACACCAGCCACGACAGATGTTTCCTTCTTTCTGGCCCAGAAGAGGTGCCACATGCAGAGAACCCGCTGTCAGCGGTGCCGCTCGTGCAAGGACACCGTGTCACGTGGGTCAGCAGGGAAAGTCAATGGCGCCGCTTCTCACAAGCTGCTTCCCAGGGCTGGGCAAGAGGAACAGCATTTATGGTCAGGTAAAAGTCAGGGATCAGCAGGCTTCAGGGCACGTTTCTATGATCTGTTAATCAAGTTCATCTTCAGAGCCTGTTAAAAAAGCGTGCTGCAGCATTCATCCTCAGGGGCTGTCTTTGAGGGACAGATATTGAAGATTTCGGTTTCTGTAGCCTAGGACATCTTCAAGAAGCTGCCAACATCTTATTTCTGTCTGTCAAGTAATATACCAAAGCCATCGGTTCATCTCAGAGAGGACCCAGGGAGCGAGGAAGGAATGGGTAACAATAATTTTTTATTAAAACCTGGGCTGTTGACTCCTTCCACAGATGAATAGTTTAGCTATCAGGGATCAGAGACATTGCCTCCAACAAGAGGGATTTGCACACACATCTGCTTGGCACTAACAAAGTAACTAGTAAACAAAGTGGAGGCTCCAGCCTTTGAAACCTACCCATCCATCGTTTGGGGCTCGGGGCTCACAATTCCTTGGACCTCATTCGCAGTGATTTTGAGGATCCAGCAAAAGGTGTGTTTTCTGATGTAGCAGTCTGTGTCGGAGTGGGAAGGAAATATTGGGGGAACAGGTAAGTCAGTCTACACACGTGTATTTTAATGCTGGCTGTCATATCATTGTAAAAAGACATCTTCATCCCTAAGGAGAGTTCTTCTCTTTTATAGATGGAGCCCTTCCTGGTTCTTACCCAGGGAGCATGTGGCAATATGGAAGAGGATGACTGCCTGCAGTCCTGCGAGATCCACAAGAAGAATGAGACTACATGGAAAGAAAGTAACTTGCAGAAATGGTGCAAGGATACTCTATTTCCAGTCTCAACACCATGTGCCCAACC
>NW_009222185.1:2087-2451 GCF_000690835.1 Fulmarus glacialis | reverse complement strand
TCCTGCTTTGGTGCTAACACCGTTGGTCAAGGGGCACATGGACACAAAAGTTAAAGCTTTCACATCTCACTGGAGGAAAAGGTTAAGTAGTGAGTGAGATACACTTCTTGTGGGTAAACACCCCCACACCCACATGATATAGGGAAGCCTGCAATGTATTTGGTGAGTACAGTGACCCCAGGGAAATGAGAGTTCAGAGAGCTGCTTTTGGGGAAGTTACAATGTGTTGGTGCGTATACAAACATATGAGGAAGAAACATACACAGAAGAAGAAACATACTTAGAGCAACAACAACAACAAAACTGGCATTGAGATTCACTAAAGATCCCTGCAAGTGATCCCACCTCTGAACTGAGAGAACTC
>NW_009222185.1:0-2075 GCF_000690835.1 Fulmarus glacialis | reverse complement strand
AAGAGTAGCAAGGGCAGCATCAAAACAATGGCTGCTACAGTAGAACAAGTATATTTGCCAGAACTAGCAGTTTTCATGAAGCAGGAAAGAGGACTAATAAATCATAGTCCAGTGCACATCCCACAGAAACAATTCAAGAGACAAGGAAGATAACATACAGGTCATGAACAGGTGTTCATCTCCAAGATGTTGGAGAAACAGCACCATTTCACCTCCCAGTGGGTTATCTTCTGCAGAAGGAAAGCACAGCTGTGTAATGGATGGTAAGGTACATGACACAGACTTCCAGTGAAGATGATAGCTGTAGCATGATAACAGAGCCAGGGAGATTCACACATGCGAGGCACATCTCTGAAGACTGCTAGCCATTCAGCTACCATTGTAGTAACTCTGTTCTAAGATCAATGACCAATTTGGTTCCTGCTGGACTGCAGACCCAGCTGCTGTGTAATACTAACAATAATGATAAGCAGGAAAATGAGCTGGGAGAAACACATCTGTGTGCTGATGGTATGCATTGGCCAGTGCAGGGCAAATGCAATTCATGGTAGGAAATGCATTATTCTGTACAAGAAACGGCATCCTATTATGTGCTTGAAATGCTTATACACGTCCTGCTCTCAGGAAGGATTCAAAGGAAGCCACAACCATGCCTCAGAAAAGTCAGGAGCAAAACCATAACAGTGGGAATGATTTCAGTATTAATGTGTGCATTGTACTACAGCAAGCTTATCCGGGTGCCAACATCTCCCTGAAGGTTATAGGCGTGATGACTTCCTTGCCTCTCTGGATCTACCACAGCAAGCAGAAAGTTGACTGCCTTTTATTGCCATGGCGTTGACCAGGCAGGACATGTCTGACAGCACCAACGTGACACCTGTCCAGGAGCAGCATGATAAGGGCTACTCTGCAAGGGAGGGCAGGCAGGGCAGCGCCTTCACCAACACAGCACAGTCCCATGGTACCTGAGCAGGGCAGAGCGGTGACACTCCCAGACAAGGTGAAGTGATGGGTCAGGTCGGGGAGCCCAGTCAAGAGCAGCAGGAGACAGGGTCAGAGCCAGGACTTGGAACAAAGCTGCTTACAACACAGGTCTGGCGTCCAGCCTTGAAAACCAGCCAGTAAGGGAGGACAAGATAGAGGTACAGCTAGGGGACAGCCCAGGACAGATTTGGGAACCTGTGCCCTGAGCTTATATGGAGTCCTTGGGTCTATGGGCAGAGGGTGTGTTGGTGGAGAGCCTAAGAAGGGCTGGGCAGGGCAATTAAAGTTAATTGGTGCCCTCAGGGTCCTGACAGCACACAGAAACACTCTTTTCAAGTCATGAGTATTTAAAACTTTCAGTTTGAAAACCTCAGGAAACAAGAGATGCTATTGCTTAGTTTATGATATAGGACCATGGTGGAATGCCAGAACATCCTCACCACATGTAAGGATGAAGAGATTACTGTGAATTTTATCCAGCACTGTAGCAAAATATTTCAAGAAGGTGAAAGCCCTGCAAGGCTAAGATAAAGTTAGATACTGACCCCTTTGTGCCACCTGTGAGACTATTGAAGTATAGAGTTCTGCTGGTCTTGACTGTCAAGCCAGCAAACAATGAAGAACAGATCCACATCTATAGCCGTCTATAGACTTTATATGCCAACATGAAGAGGAAAAGCCAGTGGCAAGACAAGCCCTGGTCGTATAGTGAAAATGGAGTATGTGGTCTGCCACAGACATGCCTAGAGTTCATGACCATACACAGCATTAAAATGATAATTTCCATGAATGACGACCCTTAGAAACTGAGATACATTAAGGAAGTGATGGGAATCCAGGAACTTATGAGAAGAGATGAATAGATTTTGCCTACAGCACTGAGAAGTGTACAAGCCCCTGAATCGGGCCACACACCGCGGGTACATCTACTGTATTTCAAGTGCAAATCTAGATACACACTTAAAACATCAAACTTACTCATGTCATCAGCACACACCTAAGCAGGATCTGCCTTCAATGTGGGCAATGGGAGACACACTGTTTCCAGCCTGAGGCTGCCACCATGATTCAAATCATAGAATCGTAGAATC